>NW_023494784.1:1886537-2059037 GCF_904425465.1 Colossoma macropomum
ACTTTCAATAACCAGTACCAGTTTCAACCCCACTTTCGGTAACTGGCACCATTCTCAATCACACCTTCATTACCAGTATCAATCTCAATCTGTTTTTCTTTAATTGGTACCAACCTCAATCCCACCTTCAGTAACCAGCGCCAATCCCAATCTCAATTTCAATAACGAATCCCAATCCTTCCTTCTTTAACCAATCTTAGCCCCACCCTCTTTGACCAATCCCAATTCTACCATCTTCAACCAGTCCCAAACCTGCCCTTAGTAACCAATCCCAATCCAACCCTCCTTTAAGTAAACCCAATAGCAGGAAGAAAGCAGGTCATACTGCTTGCAAAGAGAACCAGAGATCTTTGGATGTTTTCATTTTATTTTTTTAATGTTCATTTTAAGTTTTTAAAATGTTTATCTTTGGGATTTATACTTAAATAAAAGGTGCATCATAAGTAAAATGTATTATTTTTCTTTTTGAAAGACATGGGCTATTTTTAAAATCCTAATTTAAAGAGTGTTGCAGGAGGCAGGGAAAGATAAGAAAACATGGAATTCATTAAAGACCTGGATATAAATCTCTACCTGCCAGAAAGGACATCACACACACACACACACACACACACACACACACACACTGGGGTTCACATTGGCAGGCATGTCTTGTTTGGTAAACAGTTGGTCAGCTTTGGCCTCCAGCCTTGGTTCCTTTCACTTCTGGAAGCTTCCATTGCTCTGGTGCTCACACCTCCACCACACCTCCATTTTCACACCTCCACAACATGGCCACTTCTGCTCGCTTGTCACTTTTCACTGATCATGGACAAACTCCCACTCTTGTCCCAGCTATTCCCAGCTGGTTATCTTCCTGACCATCTGATGCCATTATCAGAACATGACATCCTGCTGGTTTATTCGGATGACGACATTTTTCTTCCAGACACTTACTGGTCTCACTCTAAACATCACTTTCACACTATAGGATATTTAGAAAAATCTTCATTGACTGTTATCAATTTCAACATTCATTTACCAGCACCAATCTCAATCCCACCCTCATTTACCAGCACCAATCCCAATACCATTCTCATTTACCAGCACCAATCTTAATCCCACCCTCATTTACCAGCACCAATCCTAATCCTAACCTCAATAACCAGCACCAGTCTCAATCCCACCCTCATTTACCAGCACCAATCTCAATCCCACCCTCATTTACCAGCACCAATCTCAATCCCACCCTCATTTACCAGCACCAATGTCAATCCCACCTTCAATAACCAGCACCAATCTTAATCCCACCCTCATTTACCAGCACCAATGTCAATCCCACCCTCATTTACCAGCACCAATCTCAATACCATTCTCATTTACCAGCACCAATCTCAATCCCACCTTCAATAACCAGCACCAGTCTCAATCCCACCCTCATTTACCAGCACCAATCTTAATCCCACCCTCATTTACCAGCACCAATGTCAATCCCACCCTCATTTACCAGCACCAATCTTAATCCCACCCTCATTTACCAGCACCAATGTCAATCCCACCCTCATTTACCAGCACCAATCTTAATCCTAACCTCAATAACCAGCACCAATCTTAATCCCACCCTCAATAACCAGCACCAGTCTCAATCCCACCCTCAATAACCAGCACCAATCTCAATCCCACTCTTCATAAAAAGCAGCAATTTCAATCCCACCCTCATTTACCAGCAGCAATCTCAATCCCACCCTCAATAACCAGCACCAGTCTCAATCCCACCCTCAATAACCAGCACCAATCTCAATCCCACTCTTCATAAAAAGCAGCAATTTCAATCCCACCCTCAATAACCAGCACCAGTCTCAATCCCACCTTCATAAAAAGCAGCAATTTCAATCCCACCCTCAATAACCAGCACCAATCTCAATCCCACTCTTAATAAATAGCAGCAATTGCAATCTTAATCTCAATAACCAGCACTAATCTCAACCCCACCCTCTATCACTGGTACCAAAATGCCCTCACTCGCACAATTTACAGCACCTAACACCCTCTGAAGTGTCTGATCATAATGCATGACCTAGTTTTGTTTACCAAGCTGTTTTCTTTCACCACAGTCTGTACTGACGTTGCCTGTACACACGCTGAGGCAAATATTAATACAGAGTGGAATGTAATATTAATAAAGCTGCTGCAGAAGGAGAGCACGACTAGAGTTCACTTCACACACTGCTGCCAATGCTGTTCTCAATATAAAAGCAGAGAACCGCTTTCTGTCACGTCAAACCACAGCCAGAGGAGCAGATGAAAGGCCTGCAGTTTCGTTCAGAAGCTGCACGAGTAACATTGCAGTATTGTTGCACGTATCGTCCCTCATCTTCTACCCATTTCTATCTGCTCAATATCAATTAAGCAGGCTGCTTTTCACCAGTCTATCCCAATTCCACTGGGAGCAAAGTGAGTGTTATCACGTTTGTATGCCTCTGCATGAAATTCTAGCACTGATTATCACATTATTCTTTACATAAAGTCAGACAGTATGGTTTAAGAGCAGATCTCTCTTGGACTGATGAGTTTGGCGATGACAGAGTTTTCTCATTTCTCGCTGCAGACATGATACCATCATCAATCTGCCAAGCCCAGCAGCTTTTAGATTGATCATTAATAATCAGAGGATGGACTGTAACCTTCATTTCTTTGTGTGAAACAGATTTGATTGATATACTCAAATTGTAAAGTGTAGAAGGAAAGGTCAGTTAGGTTATCTAGAGTGCATTTTGAATGGACAGTTTCCAGGATGCTGGATTAGTGAGAATATTAGAGGTTCATTTGGTAAGAACTGATTGGTGATTGGTTCTTAAAGGGTCCCAGATAGAATTGATCGATTGACCTTTTAAAAACTCAAACTAATCGCAGCACAAGTGTGACAACTAAGAACAAATAATTCTGGAAGGTGTCAAATGAACGATGATGGTGGCGGTGTTTCAAAACTGATTCAAACCCAAAACCTGTACAAACCACATAGCATACCAAAGAAATCAGAGTACATGTTTTCTAATGTCCCTGGAATTCCACTGATCCGTCAAAATTCAAGTGAAATGTAAAACGCTCCATTCTAGAGAAACTTTAGAATAGTTCACAGTGGTGCTGATAGGAACCAGACGTCCACCTCTAAAAGCTCCCTCACAGAAAGTTACTACATGAAGTGGTTTTGAGAAGGTTTATCCTATCCTGGTGGAGGTATACATGCAGAGTGTTATGAGGTAAAATAGTCCCCAAAGAAAACTTTTCCTAAAAAGTTTTCAGATTTTCCACTATTTTCCATCATCAACATTCCATATAAACTCAGAAGACTCGTGTAGGTTCACTGATGGTTTTGGATAGTAAATAAAAAAGTGTTATAAACATTGCAACCCTAAAGAAATTAGGGTAACACTTTCTATGAATGTCACGTTTGTAAGCATCCATAAACACACTTATAACATGTTATAATGCCGTATAATTTATAAACATGATTATAAACATTTATAAAAATGAACTACACTGGATTACACTTTATAGCCATGTTTATTATACATTATGAATTGTTAATATAATGCATTATAAGTAGTGTTGATAACATGTTATACTCTCAGGGCCAAAGAAGTCAGTCCCAGCTTGGAGAGCGTAAAGTAAAGACAAATACCAAGCTAACGGTGGTGAACATTACCTTTCCCACATTGGGTAAAACACTGATGCAGCTCTAGTTTAAACTCTGACATTTGAAGCCTGTAATGTGCTTTACTGTGAATGTTTTAGTGTTTCAGTAAATCCTTCTGTAAATACTTCAACTTGAAGCCTCACTCTGAACACTGGAGGAGGCTTTAGTACAGTACGCTTCACTTTACTTAGAGCGGACAAATACCACTTATGAGCTCTTATAATTTGTTATGATCAGTACTTATAATGTATTATGTTAACAATTCATAATGTATAATAAGCATGGCTATAACATGTAATGCATTTTAATAAATATGTATAGCCATGTTTATAATGCCTTATGAATGCATTATAACATGTTATGAATGTGTTTGTAGATGCTTACAAAGGTGCCATTCATAGAAAGTGTTACCGAGATTAGTTTAGTGACTAGAAAGGGATGAACTTTAAGTTGGCTTGAGAAACACAGCTAATAACATTAAAATGTTAAAACAGTTAAGACTGTTGGTGGTTGCCAAACTGTTGCTAAGAGGTTGCTATTGTATTCCAGATGGTTGCTTAGGTGTTGCAAGGCGGTTGCTGGAGTTTCCCAGGTGATTGCCAAGGTGTTGCTAAGCCAGTGCTATGGTATCCCAGGTAGTTGCTAAGGTGTTGCTAGGTGGTTGCTATGGTATCCCAGGTGATTGCTAAGCTGTTGCTAGGCATTTGCTATGCAGTGCTGATGATATCCCTGAGGTTGCTAAGGTGTTGCTAGGTGGATGGCTAGGGTATATAGCCAGAGTCCAGTAACTTTTGCCTACAGACTGTATTCTGACTGTGGTGGATTAAGAGATGCAGGTATAAGATATAAGGCGTTTGTAGTATATAAGGAGAATGATAGATTTTCATTAAGGTGAATGGTCCTCCTTTCATTTCCTTGGGGAAAGAATCACATTTGAACAAAGATAGTATGAAAATCTTAAGTTGGATCTGTTCAAAAAGCACAAGCACACTATTTGGATATAGGTTCTATGTTCCTGCCAATTTTCGTGGTTCTACACCAAAAACTGTATACTCTAAAAAACAACAGTTCTTCAAGGGTTCTTTACTAAACAAACTCAAAGAACTCTTTGTATTGTTAAAGGGTCCTTTGTATAGTAAAAGTGTTCTTCAGATTGATGAAGAATGTGCTGTAGATGGTTCTATATAGCACCAAAAAGGGTTCTTCTATTATTACAAGTTTGACACTGAAACAATAGAAGAATGCTTTTGGGTGCTACATAGAACCCTTTTCAAAAAGGTTCTATATAGCACCATCTACAGCACATTCTCCATCAATCTGAAGAACACTTTCACTATGCAAAGAATCCTTTAATCATGCAAAGGGTTCTTTAAGTGTTAATGGTTCTATATAGAACCATTTTCTTTACTAAAGAACCATCTTTTTAAGAGCAAAGGATGAGAAACTGTTTACATTTTGAGCACGGAATAATAATGAGAAGAATAAAAAGATTAAGAAGTTTCTCAAGCCAACCTAATAAGCTGAAGTGGGTGCACTTATCTACTTTGTTTAGGTCTCAACAACTAAATTTGAAAAATGTTTTAAAATTGGTGGAATTCCTCAATACTGTGCAAAAGTCAGAGACCACCTTTCATTTGTTTAATTTCCAGTCAAAACAACCATTAAGTACAAGTTATTCATTTTTCAGCATCAGGAATAAAAGCAGAAAACTGAATGTAATCTGACGTTTTCAGTAGTTATTGTGTCCATGTTTGCCTTTATTACAGCTTCCATTTTCTTCAGGAGACCTGCTTTCAGTTTCTTCAGACGTCTGCAGAGATTTTTCCTTAACTCCAAAGTTCAGTCTTAGAAGTTGGTTTTGCATTTTTAGCTTCTCACCATCCAAGTGAACACTTTCAGTGGTGTTAAGGTCTGGACTCTAGGGTGGTCAGTCCATTGTTCTGTGAACACAAGCAGCTGGTACGGAGCCGTTACATTATGTAAACTCACAAATCTCTTTTTCAAACATGGTTCTTCAGGGGTTCCTCAGAGAACCCTCTGTGGTGCCTTTTATTTTAGAAGCCAGTTCATTACAGAATTACAGACACCTAAGACTGTTGGTGGTTGCTACAGTGTTGCAACACTGGATGCTATGGTATTCCAGATGGTTGCTTTGGTGTTGCTAGGCGGTTTGCTATGGTTTCCCAGGTGATTGCCAAGGTGTTGCTAAGAGGTTGCTATGGCATCCCAGATGGTTGCTTAAGTGTTGCTAAGTGGTTGCTAGGGTTTCCTAGGAGATTGCCAAGGTGTTGCTAAGCAGATGCTATGGTATTCCAGGTAGTTGCTAAGGTGTTGCTAGGTGGTTGTTATGGTATCCCAGATGGTTGCTTAAGTGTTGCTAGGCGGATGCTATGATTTTCCAGGTGATTGCCAAGGTTATGCTAAGCAGATGCTATGGTATCCCAGGTAGTTGCTAAGGAGTTGCTAGGCGGATGCTATGGTATTCCAGATGGTTGCTTTGGTGTTGCTAGGTGGTTGCTATGGTTTCCCAGGTGATTGCCAAGGTATTGCTAAGAGGTTGCTATGTCATCCCAGATGGTTGCTTAGGTCTTGCTAGGTGCTTGCTACGATATCCGAGATGGTTGCTTAAGTGTTGCTAGGCAGTTGCTATGGTATCCCAGGTGATTGCTAAGGTGTTGCTAAGCAGATGCTATGGTATCTCAGGTTGTTGCTAAGGTGTTGCTAGGCAGTTGCTGTGGTATCCTAGGTGGTTGCTAAGGTGTTGCTAGGTGGTTGCTAGAGTTTCCCAGGTGATTGCCAAGGTGTTGCTAAACAGATGCTATGCTATCCAAGATGGTTGCTTAGGTGTTGCTAGGTGGTTGCTATGGTTTCCCAAGTGGTTCCTAAGGTGTTGCTATGCAGTTGCTATGGTTTCCTAGGTGGTTGCTCAGGTGTTGCTAAGCAGTTGCTATGCTATTCCAAGTGGTTGCTAAGGTGTTGCTAGGTGGTTGCTATGGTATTCCAGGTGGTTACAAAGTTCAGTCTTAGAAGTTGGTTTTGCATTTTCAGCATCTCACCATCCAAGTAATCCCAAACGCTTTCAGTGGTGTTAAGGTCTGGACTCTGGGGTGGTCAGTCCATTGTTCTGAGAACACAAGCAGCTGGTATAGAGCCGTTACATTATGCAAACTCACAAATCTCAATGGTTCTTCAGGGGTTCCTCAGAGAACCCTGTGTGGCACCTTTTATTTTAGAAGCCAGTTCATTACAGAATTCCAGAAACTAAAAGGTTCCTCTGTAGGGTCCTGCAGCAGAATCCTGGTTCTGGTTCTAGCTGGGGTTTTACTTGCCTTGCAGAAGAGTGTTCTGTCTTTCTTTACCTCCATATCACTTCTCCATTCCATTTTCACAGGTCCGCCTGTAAACGTCACCTGCAATATTTTTATCAACAGCTTCGGCTCCGTGACCGAGACCACCATGGTAAGCCTGTCGTTATGTTTCCTTTCCTGTGACTCACTAAAAGAGATGTCAATGTGTGGTTTATCGCCCCCTACCTGCAGGTCCCCCTGTAAACGTCACCTGCAACATATTTATCAACAGCTTTGGTTCTATAGCTGAAACTACTATGGTGAGTTAGGCATCACAGCTAGCCCCTAACCCCCCACCCCCCCCGACCATCTCAGACCCTGCGCCATCTGCTAACTTGCTGCTGACATCTGCTACTACAAACTTTCTTTGTAAACTTTTTTTCCCAAAATTGTTTTGCGTGTTTGCTTTCCACATTTTCATACAACATGACTAAGCTTGCACTGGTCTATTGGCGGAGCCTTAAGGGAACATGTTCACCAGCCGCCTCAGATCAAACGGCTATCGCTAAGCACTCAGGGCGATATTTGATTGTTGTCTCCTTACGCTACATGCACATTCGCTGGATTATTTTCGTGTTAATAATTCACACAGCGGCTGGCAGCAAATGATTCACTTTAATTGCCAGAAGAACCTTTGGGGCCTCGCGTCTTAGGGCCTGCGATTCGAGCGGATTGATTAGCGTAATGCCCCGAAATGGTCCGACCGCTCCGGGGGTAAACAGTTACCGACCCAGAGCGCCGCGCCGTTCCGCTCTTCAAAGGCGCGCTATTACAACCACGTTATCAGTTCGATCCAAATACATCTCCAGTGAACAGTCAGACCAAATGAGCCTGAATCAAATCATAATTATGTTTACAGACGTCTGCGGGTGATGCACGTCGAGGATTCCTGCGCTCAGAGGGCCGCCAATAAACTTTCAGACCAAGAATGGAAACTGTTTATGAAAACTCCCTTTAACGAAGCGCCTGCATGTCTAAATACTAACAGCATTCTTTCAGGACTAATTAATCTGCAGATGATAACAAAGCTCCTAATTTGGAGATTAGCTTTCAGTAATGTCATCACTAATTGCTTCTGCTAATGGTTTTTTATCATTTTTAACTGTTTTCAAATAAAAGACCTCATGCAATCATGTCAGTGATAGTGGTATCTGTATTAACATTTGGCTAAAGGGCTGTAAATGAAAGAGCTTAAATGAACGAACATTTGAAAAAGATGGTTCTTCAGGGTTCTTTAGTGGTTTTATATAGAAACACTCAACGAACCATTTGCATGCTTAAATGGCTCTTTACATTCTTCAGATCGATGGAAAATGTGTTGTATATGGTTCTATGTAGAACCTATTTTGAAAAGGCTTCTATATGGCACCAAAAAGGGTTCTTCAATTGTTACAAGCTTGATGCTGTAACACTAGAAAAACAATTTTTGGTGTTTCTCAAAAATTTTATAACTGTACCTGGTGCTGTAGAGAACCATTTCAAAGGGTTCTTTGAGTGTTCATGGTTCAACAAAGATCCATTTTCTTTACTAAAGAACCTTTGAAGAACTGTTTTTGTACTATCATTAATATCTTACAATACTAAAAAGATGGTTCTTCAGGGGTTCTTTAGTAAAGAAATGAGCCATGAACACTCAAAGAACCATTTGCATGCTTAAATGGTTCTTTGCATGGAGAAATGGTTCTTCAGATTGATGGAGAACGTATTGTATATAGTTCTATATCTTTGAAAAAGGTTCTATATAGCACCAACAGGGTTCCTCTTTAGTTAAAAGCTTGACATCATAACAGTAGAAGAAAAACTCTTAGAACCATACCTGGTGCTGTAGAGAACCATTTGATCATGCAAAGAGTTCTTTGAGTGTTCATGGTTCAAAATAGAACCATTTTCTTTACTAAAAAAGCCTTTAAAGAACTGTTTTTGTTAAAGTGTTCTGTCATTAATGTCTTACAACACACTTAAAAAAGATGGTTCTTCAATAGTTCTTTAGTATAGAAATTGTTCTACATAGAACCACAAACACTCAAATCACCCTTTACATGATTAAAGGGTTCTTTGCATCATGAAAGGGTTCTTTAGATTGATGGAAATATGTTACATATGGATCTATATAGAATCTGTTTGACAGAGGTTCTATATAGCACCAAAAAGGGTTCTTCTATTGTTATGATGTCAAGCCTGTAACAATAGAAGAACCCTTTTCAAAAAGGTTCTATTTGGAACCATCTACAGCACATTCTTCATCAATCTGAGTAACCTAACCCTTTCATGATGCAAAGAACCCTTTAATCATGTAAAGCGTTCTTTTGAATGTTCATGGTTCTATATAGAGCCATTTACTTTACTAAAGAACCCTTGAAGAACCAGCTTTTTTAAGGGTGAAGCATGCATGTGCTAAAGGTAGAATCCAGGAATCCAGTGTTTTTCAGCATATACTTGGTCAGGCCTTAAACCCTTAAATGGGCAGGACTTTTATTATGCTTCTATGTACATATTTATACAGCTTCACAATAAAATCACTGTTTTCATGTAATTAATGAAAAACAAGCCTCAGGATGTTTTAAGTCTGGGATTTCAATGTTAAAGTAAGATATGGACGACAGAGTCGCTGCCATTTGCTTCCATGTGGCTCTTCATCCAGTGTTGGAACCAAACTGCTCTTGTAGAACCGCGAGCACAACAACAGTTCAACAAAATCACACCCTCGGGTTACTGTATGAACGAGACTTTTAACACTTTTAATCACTGAAACTGCATCATGAATATGTATCGTGTGGTTAGTGTTCAGGCCGTGCTAGCTTCAGTTCCCTTCCTCCGCCTGAGGAACCCACACGTTTCAAATGACTGGAGCTGTTAATAAGTCTCGGGTCGGTTATGCGATTACATGCGCTCTGTTCTTTAAACAGCACGACTGCTGGATCAGTGACATATTAGAGGATCTAAAGACAATTCTGCTCCCGTTCTATGACCGTGGAAGCCTATGAGAGGTCATTCTGCACCATATCTTACTTTAGAAACACGACTTTCACAAGAAAAGCCCACCAAGACTTTGTAACCCCTTCAGCTGGAGGCTCATTATTCACTTACTAACCCTACAGCTTACTGTTCAGAGTCGTACAGAAGCCCATTCCTGCCGGCTTTTTCTCTTTCTCTGTTCAAGGAAGCAGGAAGTCAAAATGTTTCAAAATAACCATTCTTTTTAAAAACATTGACTTTCTCAGTGTCGACTTTCTCAAAATTTAGACTTGTGATCCCAAAATAATTATGTATTTTCTCAGTTTTGACTGAGAATCTCAAAATAGTGCCTTATTATTTCTAAATAGTGACTTATTTCCCAGTTTTGACTTAGTATCTCAAAATTATGAGTTATTATTTCAAAATAATTACTTATTTTCTCAGTTTTGACTGGGTATCTCAAAATAATGACATCATTTCTAAGTAATGGCTTATTTTCTAGTTTTGATTTTGAATCTCACAATATTGACTCATCTCAAAACAATGACTCAAAATTTTTACTTATGTCAAAATAATGACTTATTTTCTAGAGATTTGAGTTATGACAGAGAAAATGTCAAGATATTATGTCAAAATAATGAGTTCTTTTCTTAAGATTTGATTTATTTCAGACAAAACGCCAACTTCATGTCAAAATAATTAAATTAAATTTCAGTGAAATTGATGAATTTTCAATTAAATTAAATGTCAAGAAATTAAGTCAAAATTTTGAGAAAAAAGTGAATATTTCAAGGTAAAAAAGTCAAAAACTGTGGGAAAATAAGTTATTGTGACTAAGGAGCTCAAGGTACTAGGTCAAAAAAAGTTACTTTGTCAAAGTGATTATTTAAATTATTTATTCATTATTTAAAGAGGCAAAATGTTGACAAACTGCTTCCAGAAATAGAGATGGATTAAAAAAAAACACTGGCCTAATAGTTATTATGAAACTGAGGTACGTTCTGTTGTTTTGAGAGTGAGGAACTGGACCCACATACAGAACCTTAAAGTTTAAGGGGTTAAACTGCAAATGAATGTTTTCGGAGGACATTTAAGGACGTGTTGGATTCCATTCCAGGCACATCAAGTAATCTGCTCTGACTAATTACAGCCTTGCGGTGATGATGACAAAGACAAATTAAGCTCTTGCAAAATTGAATAACAATTTTTTTTTGTTTGTTGGGTTTTCCAGAACCTAATGAACTGTAATCACGTGTTAGACGGCTCAGTTAAGTAACATTCTGGGCTTCATAGGAAACTTTACACCTTTAAATGTACCTGTTTTGGGTGAGAAGACTTGGATTACGTGTTTGCAGACTTTAAAACATGATTTGTTGTTTGCCTGGATTAAAGTAGCACTGCTAAATTGAGCAAGCAGTCGGCAACCATTTCAAAAAGAGCGAACTCAGTAAACAGGTTTTATGAATGATAACCAGCTCTGGGAATATAATCAGTTTAACTTTCCATTAAAGCTAATTTTCCATCCCTTATTCAAATGCTAGTTTCTAATAAATTGGCCAGTGAATGGAAGAACATTTTATTTTAGACCAAATGGATCCAAAAAAGAGAAGAAGAGGACTTTATAAGCTTCTTATTCCAATTTTCCCAAAGCTTTGACTTATTATCTCAAACCTTTGACTTTGATTATCTCAGGTGCCAGAATGTAACAGCTGCACCTTTTAAGATGGGATGGAAAATTCAAATAAGAAGCCAATCAGCCTCGTAGTTCCTATCCTGAGGGATGCTGGATGTTCTAAGATGTTCCACTGTGGTTCTACAAGTTACTCAGTACTTAAGTAGCTTTAGTGCTGCTTCTTTTCTCTCTGTTCATACGTTAATCCTCACTGCACGGATCCTGCAGGACTACAGAGTGAACATCTTCCTGAGGCAGAAGTGGAACGACCCCCGGCTCGCCTACAGCGAATACCCAGACCCTTCGCTCGACCTGGACCCATCCATGCTGGACTCCATCTGGAAGCCTGACCTGTTCTTTGCCAACGAGAAAGGCGCCAACTTCCACGACGTCACCACAGATAACAAGCTCCTGAGGATCTCCAAGGATGGAACGGTTCTCTACAGCATCAGGTACGGTTATATAGTTTTTCAGATATGGGGATTAAACAGTGGATCATGTGATTAAATTGTTAGAATTTCAGAAACAAAAATAACAAAGATGTTCTCGTCTAAGCAAAACCAGTTATTGAAGACAGAAGCCAATAGGGTGACATTCAGATCCTATTGACAGTCAAAGAAACCCCTGTAAACAAGCCTGTAGACCAATAAACCAATGACCTTTAGACTGACTGCGAGCAAGCCCTCAATCCACATACACAGCAGTGCTAGCATTACTGTTAGCCAGTGGGTAACCGGTGGTATTTAGGCAGATACAGCCAAGCGAGCTCTCTCATTGGTTAGAACTTCGGGAGCTGGACTGAAGGCCTTACAAGTTAGATTAACTACCAACACAATTAAGAAGTGACAGAGGAATCAACCAATGGGACCAATTTAGTGAGTAAAACCATCAATCTACACCTTCTGGAAGTTCTAGATAAGTCACTGACTGTAAACATGAGCCGTAGGCTAACCAGGTTCCAGTCAGTTGTTAGGAGTGGAAAGCAGCGCTGGCAGCTCTATACCAGAACTCTGTACTGAGTCACTGTAAAGCTGATAAATACAAGCTCAAATTCATGTTCATGTCTGTTACAAGCTTCAAATAAAACATATGGAATGTTTTTCACAGCCTACAAATGTCTGTATTTAATCTAGAACCGATAACAAGTTTATGTGAATCACCATTAGATTAGTGTTAACATACTACCAGAGTCCCATAAGGGCGCCAGCAGAAACTGGCAATATCATTTTTCCATTTTTTCACCATTTAACATTTATGGCCCAGACTGAAGGCCTAGCTCTCACAGTTACGGTTTCGCTACTGCTGTTAGCATTAATTTTGTTTTATTTGACACTTACGGCAAAAAAAAATGGTTTAACTCACTAAGTAAAATTAATACTGAGTGTAGTTTTAGCGTCAGATGTTGTACAGAGTGTCTAGAATTAATGACACATTAAAATAGACATTCCTGCCTAAAACTAGCATTTATTTCTCATGTTTTGTAATATTCTGTAGTGCAACATAGCATCCCTCAGCCTCACCGGTCTGACAGAATTCACAATTGTGTTTCATCCATCAGGGTTTTGTCACTACAATACCCAGCATGCATTGCACAAAGAAATCCAATGATGTAGAGACTAACAAATACAGATACATCATTAGAAGTTCTGTCTTTAAATCAGACAGTTTTACTCTAGAGATATTACAGCACCACTGTAGGACAAGAGTAGGCATGTTTACAACAGATGTAGTGATTGTTACATTTTTTACTTACCTCCCTTTAAGCTCCGCACAACTACCAGGATTCTGTTAGCTTCCACTATCCACACCTCTGGATGCTTCTGTACGTCAGCTTTTATCAGTCTGACAGGAAAATGTTGCAAACAGCTGCCCGCTCTAAATGCTGTGACCAGTATTTTGGAACAAGACATAGTTATTAGATCACATGTTTAAAGGTTAGCTATGACAAAATTAGTAGCTAATAAGTGAAACAGCCCCACCCCACTTTGTTTCCAGAGGGTGTGTTTTTGTTGTAGCACAGTTTTAATGAAAGTCGGAAGTTGGAGCTCAGAATTTTCAACCTGTGTGTTTAAGCTACAAAGTGGGAAAGCAAGTATCATTAGCAACACGCTAGCCAGCTAATGTTAGTGATATGAGCGACAACATTAATATTCATTATGTATTCACCTTCTCAAAACAGTGAACTTTATAATCAGCGTTATAGTTTAACCAACTGCTGTGTCTGTAGGTTGAACTGATCTAAAGCTAATCTCATTGTAGTTTCAAGTTTCAAGTTTATTGGTCATTTGCACAACATGTCAGGACATTTATTAAATTTAGAGGTTGGTAGAGTGTAGTGAGTAACACCTCTGCCTTCTACGCTGTAGGCTGCGGTTCAATCCCAGGCTGGGTAAGCACCCTACACTATACCAATAAGAGTCTTTGGGCAAGACTCCCAACACTAGCTTCGCCTACCTGTGTAAGATCATCAAATTGGATTAGAGCGTCTGCCAAATGCCTTAAATGTGAATGTGAATTATGCATTGAAATGCTTGTGGTGAGGCTCATTAGTCACTCTACAGAAAGTAAACAAGTAACAGTAAAAGTACTAAAACAGAAATATATTAAATATACACAAAATACACAAAAACCCCTCTCTGCTATGTACAAATCTATTTATATTAAACAAGAGATAATCTGTGAAGAATATAGACATTTTAAAGTGACTTAAGTGACTCAGTGTTATTGTTATAAAGTGACTTGTAGAACAGAGCAGTGGTTGAGGACACCATCCCAACTTTCCAAATAGGAATTCCCAGATGAGAATTTTATTTATTTATTTATGTATTTATTTATTTATGCTTGGTCAGAGCTGGGAAATTCTGAGTTCAGTCAAACTCATAAATAAATGGTTCGCCCCTGGACATCAACAGTCTGCGGCTGGTTATATTGCATGTCAGTCAAACGGCCTTTTCCTGTCAAAGTGGGCGGATTTTCACCATGTTAAGCATCAAAACAACCCAGAATCCAGAAGTCTACCTCGCAATACAAATATAAGTCTGACTAAGAACACTTGTCTCAGTTTTCTTTGGTTTTCCTCCATTTTTATTTTGTGGAAATCATGAGCGACTTAGAGAAAAGAGCTGTGCCGAGCTAATTTGCATCCTCCTTGCTAGGCTAAGACGCAGCAGGCTGCAAACATGAAAAGAAGAAACCTGCTAAAGACATATTACCAATTAATGCTGACTTGACCGTCCCTCTGCTTTGAAGAATGGGACAATATAAATGGATCCAAGCAAATGAGATGAAATCTCATCGACTCTAGATGCAGTTAGCGCCTGTAGAGACAGCGAGCCTCGTCAAGCATCCGTAAGCAATTATTCCAGGTGACTCCGACATTAGAAGTGTGTTTGAAGTGCACTTGTAGGGGGGCTGATTCTGCACAAAGCGCTCTATCAGACACAGTAGTGGCTCCTGTAGCTTTCAAGAGAAGATTGATGCAGATGCCTCAGATTGGGGTATTAAAGGAATAGTTTGGCAAAAAAATCATCCACACAGTTTTCCCCTTTTATCCCAAATGCACATCCGAAGTTTCTGAACAAAAGTACATTAGCATAGCCAAAAACAGTAGTAGCAGCCATCTTGAAGCTGCAGCTTAGTCCGTATTTATAGATAACAGCGTGACATGCAGTGTCAGAAACCACATAATCAAGTCTATTAGAGATTAACATTTCCGCATAGTTTGACGCAAGTGATGATTTAGGCGTGATGCTAATTACTGGGGTATAAGCTTCCATTACTTGTTAGCTGCATTAGCCTCGTAGTTGCAGTGCTAAAAATAAAGAAGCGTATTTTAAGGCCCTAAACATGTCTTGGCTGTTTAGTGTCTTTGGATATAGGAGACTGTTCCAAGTGAATTTTCACAAACAATGCTTACATGTTTGCTAAATAAAGGCCGTTTTTCATTATTTAGGCCATTTAATTGAAACATGTCATCTGAGGTACTTATTTCAGCATCCATAAACAGCAGAAACAGGCACTCATGTTTCGTTTCATTCTTGAAATCCAGTGACGCAACACTGTGCTCTTTCTCTGACGCTCAAAAGACTCGTGATCCTAAAAGCATCAGAATCAGTTCATACAGGAGTTAGAAGGATCGGCACACAGGTGTGTTTGAGGGCTGCTGTATCTGAGAGACAATGAGAGCGTTGAGAAAGGACAGGCTTTGGAGAAATACCTGCACAATAACCAGCACAGAATGGAAGAGTGATCTGAAGTCAGTAACACTGGCAGCACAGACAGTGGAGTAGATTTAAAAACATCTTAAAACAAAGAACAGTCTTGGGCCCAGTCCCATTTCTTATTTTTACCCCTACCCCTTGTTTTCGAGAGTCACTCTAACCCCTTGGAACAGTTACAGGGTAGTGGTTGAAGTCTTCCCTCTAAAATGGGACCCTAAATAAAAAGAGCATCACTTCATTAACAGCTACCAGCGCTGCTCTGTAGGCGACCCTGCCAGTCTGCAGTGACAGCAGAGGAGGGTAAAGTTCAGCTCCTCACTGCTGGGCTTTAGTTACATTTAGGGCATCATATGATCTTCAAAGAGGGGGCAATTATTTATTATCACCCACCACTAATTCTTCAGTGATATGAAGCTGAAGTCAGATATTCACCAGATTCTTGTTCGAATTTTCCTGTTCCACCTTAAATGGAGCAGCAGTTACATTCTGGCGCTTCAGGCATCAGAACTGCTGGACAATTTAAGGTGGAACGGGAAAGTTAGCTAGCTAGCTACAGAGACATTAGCATGCTATTAGCAATTTTTTTATGCATGTTATGAAGAAAACAACCATAATACACTGAAACTACATTAAACTATGATAAAACAATGGTTATTGTAATTTTTTATCAGAGAAAATTCTCACATTTGTCGGGTTTCTTTGGTCTCTTGTTCTCCATCTTGCCGGTTTTTCTTTTTTTCTCATAACTCTCTGTTTGGAGTTTCTGAAAAACCTCCGTTTGGAGGGTCATGTAGCCCCAACACTTCACCCTCCTCCTCTATCTCAACAAGAATTGGGACACCCTAACCTTAGACGTGAACGCGCAAAACAGAGGGCTAAGGGCTGAGTGGTAGGGGCGAGGGGTGAAATGGGACTGGGCCTTGGGTTGCTTTCTCAGTATGCTTCGGGTCAAAGTCAATCTGCATTGTGAAGTGCCATCCAATGATTTTTGAAGCACTTGGCTGAATCTGAGATAATGAAGACTTGTGCACTTCAGAATTCATCCTGCTGTTTTTGTCAGCAGCCACATCATCAGTGAATACAGTTCTATCTGCAGCCATACATGCCCATGCCATAGCACTACCTCCACCATGCTTCACCGATAAGGTGGTATACTTTAGATCATGAGCAGCTGCTTCCTTTCTCCATACTCTTCCCATCATTCTGGTACAAGTTGATCTTTGTGGCATTTGTCCAAAAGATGCTGTCCCAGAACTGTACAGAGTTTATATGTTTATCTTATTTTTTACTTTTAGTATTATATATTGTTTATATATTAACAAGTAAGAAACTGTTAAAACCTTGTTAAGTACTTAACAAAGTTAATTACTTACCTGTTAATTCTCTTCTTGTTACTTCTTTTCTTTTTCTTGAGTGCCTTGCTCACCTTTTGCTGCTGTAACACTGAGAATTTCCCCGTTGTGGGACTAAGAAATGATTATCTTTTTTCCCCAATCTCTAATCTGGTTTATCTGTTTTTGAGGCTTACCAAAGGTTTACATCTTGCAGTAAAGCCTCTGGTGAAGTCTTCTCTTGATTATTGACTTTGACACAGTGAAGGAGTTCCAATAACAATAATAACAATGAATAACAATAATTTTGTCACTGTCCAAACATTTTTTGGACCTGACGGTATTACATCCACAACCCTGAAAATGAAATGCTTACTGGTCATTTTCTGCAGGCTGACCTTAATCCTGTCCTGTCCAATGGATCTGAAGAACTTCCCGATGGACGTTCAGACCTGTACTATGCAGCTGGAGAGTTGTAAGTAATCACCTTTAATCTTGTCTTCTAACTGTGAGATCCTCACTCAGCACTAACGGGCTGATAACCGCCTGCTGAGTGATGAGGTTTAATGTTTGTGTGAACAGATCCTCTCAGATATTTGTGTAATGAAGCTCTTTCATGACATTTTGCTGAACTGAATCTTTTCCTTTGAGCTTGATCAGAAGTGCAGTGCAGTTCATAAGGCTCGCGTAACGGCCCCGAGGAATGTAATAACGATGTGTTTCTTCGCTCTGCAGTCGGCTACACCATGAACGACCTGATTTTCGAGTGGCTGGACGAGGGGCCTGTGCAGGTAGCGGAGGGCCTGACCCTTCCTCAGTTCATCATGAGGGAGGAGAAGGAGCTGGGCTACTGCACCAAACACTACAACACAGGTCTCAACACAATGCTGCTAACCACCAAACACTACCGCACAAGTTAGAACACAATGCTGCTAACCACCAAACACCACCACACAAGTTAGAACACAATGCTGCTAACCACCAAACACTACCACACGAGTTAGAACACAATGCTGCTAACCACCAAACACTACCGCACAAGTTAGAACACAATGCTGCTAACCACCAAACACTACCACACAAGTTAGAACACAATGCTGCTAACCACAAACACCATACCAAGAAACAAGCTGTACCAAAACACACAACAATGCTGCTAACCACCAAACACTACCACACAAGTTAGAACACAATGCTGCTAACCACCAAACACTACCACACAAGTTAGAACACAATGCTGCTAACCACCAAACACTACAACACAAGTTAGAACACAATGCTGCTAACCACCAAACACTACCACACAAGTTAGAACACAATGCTGCTAACCACCAAACACTACCGCACAAGTTAGAACACAATGCTGCTAACCACCAAACACTACCACACAATGCTGCTAACCACCAAACACTACCACACAAGTTAGAACACAATGCTGCTAACCACCAAACACTACAGCATGAGTTAGAACACAATGCTGCTAACCACCAAACACTACAGCATGAGTTAGAACACAATGCACTAATTACCAAACACTACACCAATGCTGCTAACCACCAAACACTACAACACAAGTTAGAACACAATGCTGCTAACCACCAAACACTACAGCATGAGTTAGAACACAATGCTGCTACCCACCAAACACTACAACACAAGTTAGAACACAATGCTGCTAACCACCAAACACTACAGCATGAGTTAGAACACAATGCTACTAATCACCAAACACTACAACACAATGCTGCTAACCACCAAACACTACCACACAAGTTAGAACACAATGCTGCTAACCACCAAACACTACAACACAATGCTGCTAACCACCAAACACTACCACACAAGTTAGAACACAATGCTACTAATCACCAAACACTACAACACAATGGTCAGAAAACAATGCTAACGCTGTCGATGCTATTGATGCTAATCAGTGAACACTGCAACACAGGTCAGGATGCAATGCTAATTCTAATCACTAAACAGTACAACGCAGGACAGCGCTAATGCTAATTACCTACCGATACACCACAGGTCAGGACACAATGCTAATGCTGATGCTAATTACCAAACATTACAACATGTCAGGATGCAATGCTAATATTAATGTCGGTGCTAGTCACCAAACACTACAAAGGTCAGGAAACAAGGCTAACTGGAAACAGGACCCACACTAGCCAGTCAGGACCCACACCCGATAGTCAGGACCTACACTAGCCAGTCAGGACCCACACCAGTCAGTCAGGACCCATACTAGCCAGTCAGGACCCACACCAGTCAGTCAGGACCCACACTAGCCAGTCAGGACCCAGTTCATGGGAATTTTGTTTAAAATGATAATCAAACCAATGAACAACAGTTGGTTCCTTCTGCTCTGCTTCCAGGTAAGTTTACCTGCATTGAGGTGAAGTTCAAGCTGGAGAGGCAGATGGGTTACTACCTGATCCAGATGTACATCCCCAGCCTGCTCATCGTCATCCTCTCCTGGGTCTCCTTCTGGATTAACATGGACGCCGCTCCTGCCCGCGTTGCCCTGGGCATCACCACCGTCCTCACCATGACCACACAAAGCTCCGGCTCCAGAGCATCACTGCCCAAGGTACGCTCAAACTCCACTAACAGCACATCGATAGGCTCAGCTCGGAGGGGAAGATCTCAGTCACATGGAATCTAGCTACCTTGTAGCTAGAATCACTGGCTGTTCTACAACCCCATTGCCAAAAAGTTGGGACGCTGTGCAAAATGTAAATAAAAACAAAATGCAATGATGTGCAAATCATTTAAATTCTGTATTTAATTGAAAATAGTACAAAGACAACATATCAAATGTTGACACTGAGAAATTATATTGTTTTTTGAAAAATATATGCCCATTTAGAGTTTGATGCCAACAACCTGTTGTTGGGACGGGATCAACAAAAGACTGGTAAAGTTGTGTAATGCCAAAAAAAACACCTGGTGCTTACTTGACAACAGACATGATTCTGTAGTGGAAATCACTGCATGGGCTCAGAAACACTTCTGAAAACCACTGTCTGTGAAAACAGTTCATCACTGCATCCACAAATGCAAGTTAAAACTCTAAAACGTGAAGAAGAAATCATATATAAACAGGATCCAGAAACACTGCCACCTTCTCTGGGCCCGAGCTCATTTAAAATGGACTGAGGAGAAGTGGAAAAGTGTCCTGTGGTCCGACGAATCAACATTTGAAATTCTTTTTGGAAATCATGGACACTGTGTCCTCCAGGCTAAAGACCACTCAGCTTGTTATCAGTGCACAGTTCAAAAGCCAGTATTCATGATGGTGTAGGGGGCATTAGTGCACATGGTATGGGTGACATGCACATCTGTGAAGGCACCATTAATGCTGAACGATATATACATGTTTTGGCAACATATGCTGCCATCCAGACAACGTCTTTTTCAGGGAAGGCCTTGATTATTTCAGCAAGACAATGTAAAACCACATTCTGCATGTATTACAGCAGCATTGCTCCGTATTAAATGAGTCTGGGTGCTAAACTGACCTGCCTGCAGTCCAGACCTGTCACCGCTGAAAACATTTGGCTCATTATGAAATGAAAAATACAACAAAGGAGACCCTGAACTGATGAGCAGCTGAAATCCTGTATCAAACAAGAATGAGAAAACATTTCACTTTCAAAACTACAGTAATTGGTCCTCCTCAGTTCCCAAACGCTTACAGAGTGCTGTTAAAAGAAGAGGTAATGAATCACAGTGGTAAACAGGCCCCCGTCCCAACTTTTTTGGAATGTGTTGTTGGCATCGAATTCAAAATGGGCAAATATTTTTCGAAAAACAATAAAATTTCTTAGTTTCAACATTTGATATGTTATCTTTGTACTATTTTCTTTAAAAATATGGTTCATATGATTTTCATATCGATGCATTCCATTTTTATTTACAATCTGCACCGTATCCCAACCTTTTTGGAAATGGGGTTGTATACATCTATCATGTAACTGCACTTTGAAGGTGTAGTTACAGACTGGAGCCCATAGGTTGCACAGTTAATGAGCCGCATTCTTCCTCATTTATCACTGGTCAGTTTCTGGCCACAGGAACCCTGTTGACCAGGTGGTGTGTCTCTGGTATGAATGCATGTATATATTAGGTGTTTCCAAAAGTGGCCAAAGAGGGGAGCTGCAAGGAATGTGGAGCTAATAAATTGGCAATTCATACCACGTTTACACCTGGTTACTTCATGTAAAATGCAAATCATCTTATATACAATAACCAATGGCTTGTGCTGTTTCTTCTTTTTCCTGTTCCATTCAAAACATGGCTACCATCTCAAAAACCATGGTTTAGGTGGCGTTATTAATTTCCACACCAGCTTTACATGAGTGTTTACAAGAAGATGGCTGTTTGGAATAAATGGGTTCTAGGTGTATGAATGAAGTATCGGCATCTAGCACAGCTGGTGTTCAAACCTGTTTCCCACTGGGACTCTTTTACCAAGTGTTCCACTCCTGGGACCTCAGAGACTTTCGAGAGATTGGGGTTAATTCACTAGCGACTCATTTTTCTCAGAGTGTGTAAAAGTGTTCTAATCCCTCTGAGGCTTCGGTTCTTTATGTCTGATTTACAGCTGCCTAACTCCGTGTTCTTAATTTGCATATTCATGCTGTTCAATATTGACCTTCTGTGTAAGGAGTCATTAAGTGTGTAATTATCGGAAACTCAGCCAGCACGCTGTTAATGAACGAAGCGTAAAATTGTGAGCCGGTGATCGTTAAGTGTGATTTGCACACGTCAGTCAATACAATCAATACAGTGTTATTTGTTATAGAACACTTACATAAAGCTGAACAGGTGGCCTGGGAGCGCGTGGTCCTCTGTCCAGACAAAGCTGATGACCTGTTATTGTTTGAGTTGGGTTTTAGCGTCACCAAGATGGTAGCAGTGCTAATGCTGTGTTCAGACGAGACTTTCAAACTTGACGTTTCCTGTATTTCCACCTCTAAGGGTTCAAAAAACTCGAGGTGAGACAAAAACAGATGTTCATTGCAATCTAGCACTCGTTTAGCTGCATTGTTTATAAAAACCTCTGGAAAAAGGCTTTTTACACTGGAATTCAAGAGTTGTTACATAGTGGTTCGCTGTTCTTCATTTTATTATTCTACATTTTTTGTGACATTTTCACAGGTTGCAGTTTTAAAGCTAGAACCATGCACGATCGTAGAGCCTATGCGGGAATAGTGAACTTGTGCTTTTGGGGCTGATTCAAACAACCGTACGGTGTTTGTTCAAACAAGCAATTCTGTTTGACCTGTATTACACTGAAAAAAAACACAATATTTGATTTTTTACCTTATGAACCTCATTGTTTTTTGCCAATATATGTTCATTCTAAATTTGATGCTTGCAACATATTGCAAAAAACTTGGGAGAGGAGCACATTTACCACTATGTTACATCAGCTTTGAACATAAAGCATAGACATCACTGAAAAAGACGCTGTCTAGAAGGCAGCATATCGCTGTTGTGGGAAGAAAACCTCATATCTCCAAAATTATAACTTTACAGGAGAAGGAAAAAACATACTTTACTTTTAACGTAAGTCAATGGAACCAAACCTTTTTCCAAGTCATTTTGGGTCATTTCTTTTGGTCCATTCATCATAAAATTTACACACAATATAAAGAACAACAGGTATTTTTAAATTATGTCAAAAACTGAAAAATGACAAAAATGGAGATACGAGGTTTTTGCGTCACCCACTAATACCCCCAAAACCACAACAGACCATGGCTTTTGAATGTTATGCTGGTAACAATCAGGATGTTCTTTTATTTCTTTGGCCCAGAGAGCATGACGTCGGTATTTCCATTAACATTCTGAAAGTTTGACTCTTCAGACCACAGTTCACATTTCCACTGTGTGTCATTACAATTCAGATGAGCTCTAGCTCTGAGGAGGTGCTCCACCCAAAAGGTGCTATATAGAACCCTTTTCAAAAAGTTTCAGTAGGGTTCATGGTTCTATATAGAACTGTTTTCCTTACCAAAGAACCCTTGATGGTTTTTAAGAGTGTATGGGATTCCCATTAAGTAAAGGAGTTACCGATTTAGAAATGTAGACTGTTTCTTTTTTACTTCCCCCCAAAGTACATTTTGGCTCTATACTTCCACTTTAACTTCCATTTTTAAGATTTTGATGCAGTATTCATACTTTCACTTTCTTTTTTGACTTTTTCCGCTCCTGACTGTAAAATTAGCGCTGTTCATGGTTCAGATTTGGGCTTAAATGTTCTGCTACTCCAAAGCCTGTGAGAACCACTTCAGGAGCAGTGAGTCATCTCTGGATGATCAGCCCGAATCCCACACGCTGGGTTGCACGTGACCCATGAGTCCTACGTCACAAACTCAAATCAAAGGAGCATGAACTGATGAATATTTAGCGAAGAGGACTTTGAGGGCTCACGTTCAATGCAACAAAAGGCTCAGTGTGCGGCTTCTCCTGCTTTTGTTTGTTTGTTATTGTTTTTCAATGGTCAGCTCCACTTAACCTTTCCGAAACAGATCAGAAGCACGAGCGTGGCGGTTAGCGTGCGCCGCTCGCCTAGCCTAATCATCGGTTTGCCCTTGAATTCAATTTAACAGCCATAACTGTAATAAATAAATGCATGTGTCATTATGCTAATCTGATTTTCAAGTGATCGCTCGGAAATGAAGGCGCTCATTACTCGACAGCCAATAAAGCCTTAATCATGCCATGCTTTGATTACAAACTGGAGATATATAATAGCGTATGCAGATCAGCGTGGGCGGACGTGGCAGCAGCATAATGGAGCATTAGAGCCGTGGATGTGTTATTTTCCCTCAGACGTAGCGCGACTCCGCAGGAGAGGCGATGGAGAAAACTTAGCTTCCTCACAAGCTCATCAGATCTGTGATCAAAGTCCTGATTAGTCGGGAAATCCCAGACTTATCAGATAAACAATGAGCACGAGCCAAAAGAAAGATGCAAGTGAATGCAGTTTGGGTAGACATAAAAGAGGAGATACGTTTATGCTGGAAATGGTGTCTGCAGCTCCTTAAGAGTACTCGATTAGGCTGAAATTGCATTTTACAAATTAAAAGCCCTAAAAGTGGCTTTTAGTGGGGAGTCTCATTTCCAACCAGCCAATAAATCATCTTCTGTTTCATTTTCTGATTTCTGATGCCTTTTTTTGATTGGCTGTTTCATGAAACAGAAGTTGAGATGTTTGCAACTGTTGCGGCTGAATTTCAAATGACTCGCAGGATGCTTTACGTTATGCAAGTCAAGAGCAATTTAGTTGCATGTAAGTTTCAAGCAACTAAAGTTGCATGAAAGTAAAGCCAGCCGTATTAACTCTTAGGCAATAAACTGCAATAAAAACCCATCAACATCACCCTTCACTGGAACTGAGAGCCCAAACCCTGAAAAACAGCCCCAGCCCATCATCCCTCCTCCACCAAACTCTACTGTTGGCTCTGCATTCCGGTAGGTAACGTTCTCCTGACATCCACCAAACCCAGATTCATCATCAGACTGACAGATAGAGAAGCTGATTCATCACTCCAGAGAACACAGTTCCACTGCTCCAGAGTCCAGTGGCGGCGCTTTACACCACTCCAGCCGACGCTTGGCATTGCGCATAGTGATCTTAGGCTTGTGTGCAGCTGCTCAGTCATGTAAACCCATTCCATGAAGCTCCTGATGTTCAGGTCTTGTGCTGAGGTTGCTTCCAGAGTCAGTTTAGGACTCTGTAGTGATGTGAGAGTGATGCAACAGAAGAAAGATGATTTTTACTCACTTTAGCTTTCGGCATCCCCACTCTGGTCTAATGCTTCGTGGCTGAGCTGCTGTCGCTTCTATATCACAATAATAGCACTTACAGTTGACCGGGGCAGATTTAGCTGCGCAGAAATATCAGAAACAATACTTAAGACGCATGTCCACATACTTTTGACCATATAAAGTAAATGGACCAAAAGTCCAGCAAGTCTACATTTCTAAAGCAGTAACCGTATGCCATAAAGAAGCATAGTTATTTATAGCATACAAAATAATTTAGTGAAACTGAATCCCACAGAAAAATGAATTCTTAAAAGCTCAGCATTTTGACGTGACTTGCTTTAACATTCAACGCGAGCAGAGTTTCGCTCTCGGCTGAGAGATCAGTCTCAGTCAGCAGAGACGTTATCACAGGAGGAGATAGTTCACTGACTGAAATATGAATGGAACAGCTTATATCGCTCAGCACGGCGCCCGCATCACAGAAGGCCTCCTTCAATTAAAGGAGCCAGTCGCCTTCTTGGTGCCCTTTAAAGGGGAATCCTGCCTATTTTTCTGCATAACTCAGTGTGTGAGATGTAATCAGAGTGATTCAGAGTGGTTTGGTGTGAAATGGTTCAGATGTCTTTACAGTGGTGGTGATAGGAACCAGGGGTCGCCATGACTACAACACAAATATAGACATTTTATTTACTATCCAGAACCACCAGTGAACCTACACGAGTCTTCTGAGTTTATATGGAATGTAAATCTGAAAAATATTACCATGTTTCTTTTTGATACTATTTTGTCTCACAACGTCCTGCATGTATTCCTCCACCATGAATGGGTCTTAGTGACAGTAAATGAATATTATTATTATTATTATTATTATTATTATTATTATTGCTCTTTTACAGTGAATCCACACTGTGGTTTACATTACTGGAGAGCTTCTACTTCATAACAGTGCAGTCTTTCAAGTTGCAGATTTATCACATTATTTTCTGTACTTTCACAGAAAAAACATTAATTTTGAAGCTGTGAAGCAGAGGCGTCCAGTCTTAGCTGGTTTTCACTGCAAACAAGCAGGAGCACAACTGATTCCCCTTGTTTAATCAATCGGTCAGTCTTCAAACAACTGACCATGTGAGCTCCTGCTCTGTTGGAATGAAAACAAGCGGCCACACCAGCCCACTGTGGATATGATTACAGACCCCTGCTGTAAAGGGATTGTCAAGCCTGTGTATGAAAGAGTCCAGTTTCTGTAGGTCATATTGTGATGTAAATGGCTCAGATGTGTCTTTTTTGGACTGAAGACACCCTGAAATGATGGAAGTGAAGGCAGAGCTTCTCTTAAATGATCTTAAATGATGATGCCCCTCGTGCAGCAGCTCACGTGTCGGAAGGCAGAAGCTGGGGGCTGCCTGTAGATGAGTTACACCAACCAGAAGCAACCAAACACCCTTGTGCTGTGACATCACAACCTCAACTAACTGGCAGTCTGGCACAAAATATTCAGCTCAAGCCATTTTGGTCTTCATGGACATAAAAAGAACCAGGCTTTGCCATTTAAATCACAATATTGGTCAGAAAAATTAGTTTTCAATTAGATATTTTCCCCGAATCGTTCAGCCCTACCCCCACATTCTTAAAAAAGATGGTTCTTCATGGTGAAAGTGTTCCTCAGATTGATGTAGAGTGTGCTGTATATGTATGTGCTGTACATCTTTATAGAACCTTTTTGAAAAGGGCAATTACGCCTTTCCACCAGAGAGGTCTCCAAATCCCCAAATCTTATATAGTGCAGCTTTAAGATTTAAGTGGGTACATTAAACCTAATGTCACAAAGCTTGTGAACTGCCTTTAGACTCTGGCAGTATATATAAACTGGACCCTGTTTTCAATGGGGACCAGGTGAGGTCAATCGGGTCACTTCCTGATCAGTGTCTCGTGCGGTGGATAGCAGGAACGTGCAGAACCTTTTAGAAAAGAGTTCTACAAAGCACCAAAATGTGTTCTTCTATTGCTATGATGTCAAG
Source organism: Colossoma macropomum (assembly GCF_904425465.1). Classification (NCBI taxonomy): domain Eukaryota; kingdom Metazoa; phylum Chordata; class Actinopteri; order Characiformes; family Serrasalmidae; genus Colossoma; species Colossoma macropomum. The sequence goes on from NW_023494784.1 coordinate 1,913,548, forward strand.
TTGGTAACATTAGAAGAACCCTTTTCAAAAAGGTTCTATATAGAACCATATACAACACATTCTCCATCGGTCTGAAGAACAATTTCACCATGCAGAGAACCAATTAAGCATGCAAATGGTTCTTTGAGTGCTCATGGTTCTACATAGAACCCTTAGCCCTATCATCTTATTCACTGACTTGGGGAAGGGGTCATGAGCACAACATATGTTACAAAATGTTCTGCTGCACATTGCGTGCAATTACGCATCTCCACCAGAGAGGTCTCCAAATCCCCAAATCTTACATAGTGCAGCTTTAAGATTTAAGTGGGTACATTGAACCTAATGTCACAGAGCTTGTGAACTGCCTTTAGACACTGACAGTATATATAAACTGGACCCTGTTTTCATCTGGGACCAGTTGAGGTCAATCGGGTCACTTCCTGATCAGCATCTCTTGTGGTGGATAGCAGGAACCTTTTTGAAAAGAGTTCTACAAAGCACCAAAATGCATTCTTCTATAGTTATGATGTCAAGTTGGTAACAATAGAAGAACCCTTTTCAAAAAGGTTCTGTATAGAACCATATACAACACATTCTCCATCAATCTGAAGAACCATTTCACCATGCAAAGGACCATTCAAGCATGCAAATGGTTCTTTTGAGTGTTCAGAACCATCTTTTTTAAGAGTGCAGCTTGGTAGCATCGTGTGATAGACGGAGACCCCGCGAACAGATGAGAAGTTGACATGACTTAAAGGCACAGTAACATTCTAAGACAGAAAGAGAGGTTGGAAAACGGCCATGTAAAAACAAGGAGGATATGGGCCCTTTAATATGACCGGGGAGCCGGTATGAGTTGATTCTGATTTCAGATTAACTCTCAATGTACATGTAATGTAAAATGAATGTATAACATAACAACAATAACAGGTCAAAACGCCTAAAGCAGAGGTCTTTAATTAAAATTCAGTAAGGTCCAGTCAAAGAAAAGATCCTCAAGCAAAGGTCCAGAACATCATCATGTCTAACTTGCATCATGATTCAGTGCCATATACTGTTTACTGAAGTAGCCTAGTAGGAATATCAACATCTTATACAGTCAACAACTGAATGTCAAATCAAATAAAGTCCAATTCAGTCATATTTCAACAATATTTAGTGTCAGTTTTCTCTTTTTTACTGCCATCTGAAATAACTTCCCTCTGACTCACTTTCTTCTCCTACTGCTGTTTCTCGCCTCGTCCCTCCCCTGTGTGTGCGTCACTCACTCGAGTCTCAGTGCTCATCGTAATGCACAGATCTGATTGGCTGAGTAGCATCATGTGTGATTTTTACACCGCATGTGATTGGTCTGTGAGTCTCCCGGGCTGCTAAAGCCGTACTGTAAAGGCTAGAAAAGTTACGCCGATTAAAACAGGACCACCCCATCAAATTCAAATAATTCTCCATAGTTTATTGGTTATGGGTCCAGGTCCGCATAGGACAGCGTCTTGGTCCTATAAGGGACCTCTGGTCTAAAGGTTCTTGTGGAAAGATCATGCATGAGAAAAGTACAGAATCCATTCGACGTGAGATGCACACTGTTAGAAATAAAGGTTCTGTTCAGGTACATTTTTCGATCATTAAGGTACCAACAAAATAATTGTTCCCTTAAAGCTCCAACAGTGGTTTTAAGGTGAACCTTAAATAAGTTTTTCCAGGTGAAAAGTTCGTATTTGTACCTTTTCATAACTGAATGTTTTAAACAGAACAGTAAAATAAAAGCCTGGAGACGAGACGGGGTGTGTGGAGTCAGTACAGCTTAGAACATATCATTTCAGTGGATTATGGTTCAGTTATGTTCCCTGACTAAAGGTACTGAGATGGAGCCTTGAGGGTTCCACCCCAGTGACTAGAGGGGAACTGACCCAGTGACAGTCTAGTACCTTTATTTCTGAGAGTGCAGTACTAAACTGGTATTTCTGCTTGTACAGGTTTCCTATGTGAAGGCCATCGACATCTGGATGGCGGTGTGTCTGCTGTTCGTCTTCGCCGCTTTGCTGGAATACGCGGGAGTGAACTTTGTATCCAGGCAACAGAAAGAGTTCCTCCGGCTGAAACGAAGGCAAAAGCGAAATCTCAAGGTACCAACACTGATCTAATAATGTGAAATAGAAGCTAAGTCCAAACAGCCAGAGCTGACACGCCGAAACGGCTCTCCAACACCAGCAACGCTCCGAATCAGTGTACAAACACTAATGTCCAGAGACAGGGTGCGAACATCAGTGCAGCACTGCAAAAGGCAGGAAAGGCTGCGGCAGATCTGTGAGCCGTCGGCTCTCCTGAGTGAGGAGCAGCACAGGCTTCTTCTGATGATGCAAGGCGCCATCATTTGGCAAGCAGTCAATTTGTCGCTGTTCAAAAACTAAATCGAGCGGTGCCGGCTAAAAGGGATAAGCATTATCCTCACAGACAGGGAAGCATTAACTCTGAAGTAATGAATAATTTACTCAATCAAAAGCAGTCTCTGGCTTAATAATGAACTGTGTAGACCTCTGGAGCGAAGTGGCATCAGTGTACAGTACTGCAACAGTCAGAGACCACCTTTCATTATTTCATTGCCAGTGAAAATGGCTATTGAGTATTGAGTACAAGTTCAGCACCAGGAAAAGAAGCAGAGACAGAAAATTACAGAAAAGCCTCAACAACTAGTGTTCAGTGTTCACCTTTATTCCAGCTTCCATTCTCTTCAGGAGACTCACTTTCAGCTCCTCAAAGAATCTGCAGACTCTTTTCTGAAGTAATCAAACACATTCAGTGGTGTTGAGGTCTGGACTCTGGGGTGGTCAGTCCGTCGTTCAGCTTCTTTGTTTGATGTGTCCGTCTCCTTTTCTCAGTGAGGTTCTTCTTGATCAGCTACACATCCTTTCAGACCCACAGCGCTGAGTCGTCTTCTCACAGTGGAAGGATGGACAGAAACACCTGTGGATGTTTTCAGATCTGAAGCAGCTTTAAGTGCAGTTTATCAGATGGGGGCAGTTTTGGGGTCCACCAGGTCTTCCAGGTGGTTGTTAGGATCCTCCGTAGCTGTTGATCATTTTTTAAACCCCAGTTCTGAGAACTTATTTCTCATCCAATTGGATTATCTTATATCTAATCTCCTCAGAAATATCTCCTGAAAAATAATTAACTCGTACTTAATGACCTGGAATTTAAATGAATATAAGGTGGTCCGACTTTTGCACAGCACTGTATACGGATCATTCTACCAAACGAAATCAGAGATGAAAACACATTTTGGACTGTTAACTCCTTTTGCTTTGAGTGACCCTAAACCTGAAGATGTTAATATTAATTTCAACCAAATGACTCAATGTTCCATTTTGTCATTCCCAATACAATAATAACGCTTCCAAAACTTTACCAATTGTTTCAGTAGTTTTATCTAATTTTGAGTAGAACTCAAAAACGCAGCCAGTACCTGACCAGCAAACAGCTTTGAACAGCTGTACAAACATAAAATCATCACATTGTTCATTAAAACAAAAAGTTTACTGAACTGAAGACAATATGTGTTTCAGTAGTGACAACTCTTAATGTTCCACACTGATTGTCAGACTTTGGACAAATTTACCTCAAAACAATGGGATCTAACTGCTCACCATGTGGCCATGAGGGACAGGGATGCAGCCTCACTTCCTTCCCTGAAATGCAGGGGGTGGCTAAAATGAGCCTCTGCCTATAGACTAAAACTCTTTGTGTTTCATTTCTTTATTTAAAAATTAAACTGAAATCTGAATTTTTTACCTTTACTTAAAAAAAGAAAATAGAAAAAAAATGTAAGTATTATATTCAGAAGTGTAAATTTAGGGGTTAGGGTTTGGGACAGTTACCTCTCAAAAGAAAGTACCGTATAAATGATTATTGTATATATATATATTTAGCTTATTACTATCTCTAATAATGCCTTAAATAGATCAGAACATAATCCTTGTAAAAGGTCTGAGTATTTAATATTTTTTATTACAGGAATCCTTTTGCGTGACCCTATACCTTAAGTATGTTTATATTAATTTAAACCAAATGATTGAACGTCCCATTTTATAACACTTCCAAAACTTTACCGTTCCAGTAGTGACAATTTTATCTAATTTTGAGTAGAACTACAAAACACAGCCAGTACATGACCAGCAAACAGCTTTGAACAGCTGTTCACACATAAAATCATCATATTTTCCATTGAAACAACAAAGGTTTACCGAACTGAAGACAATATGTGTTGCTGTAGTGACAATCGTTAATGTGCTGAGTTTCAGACTTTACATTTACAATATTTAGCATTGCTCTTATTCAGAGCAACTTACAGTTTGATCATCATTCACAGGTAGGTGAAGGTAGTGTTAGGAGTCTTGCCCAAGGACTCTTATTGGTATAGTGTAGGGTGACTACCCAGGTGGGGATTGAACCCCAGTCTATAGCGCAGAAGACAGTGGTGTTACCCACTACACTACACTACACTACACTACACCAATTTTGGGACACATTTAGTTCAAAACAATGGGATCTAACTGCTCACCATGTGGCCATGAGGGACAGAGATGCAGCCTCACTTCCCTGCTCTGAAATGTGGGGCGTGGCTAAAATGAGTCTCCGCCTAGATTAGATAGACAGAGTAAAACTCGGTAGTGACATGAAAAAAGTTTTTATTTAAAAATGAAACCTATGATAAATCAAAATCTTTTAGCTTCACTTTAAAAAACTGAAAAAGATCTTTAAAAATAATAAGTAATTGTAAATTTGGGGGTTAGAGTTTTGGAACTGTTAACTCTTAACAGAAAGTACCATATAAATGATGATTTTGTATATATTCATCTTATTACTATCTCTAGTAATGTCTTGGGCTTAAAAGGATCAGAACATAATCCTTGTAAAAATCTAAGGTCTGAGTATTTATAATATTTTTTATTGTAGGACTGCAGTCTGAACTAATTCAGTTCCGACGTTCTGAAGGCGCTTGCAGGGTATTTTGAATGCAAATGAAGCAGGCAAGCCTGAGCTCCTCTTAAGAGCTCCTCTCTGGACGCGAGACGCTGGAATTAATGCTGCGGAAAAAATCATCTCTCCACTTTTAGGTAAACCGTAATAAACACAGCATTAGAGGAGCGAACAATGAGGTCAGTCCGTGTTATTGAAAAGTGTGTCAGGCTGTCCTCGGGGATTCCTCTGGATGGTTAAATAAATGAAAAAGCTTCAGTTGGCGACTGGCGCTAATTTGTAGCGAGGAACTTCTGCACCCCTACAGGCTTCAGGAAAGTTTCGGGCACAACACCTGAGACACGGTTTGGCTAATTCCAGCCAAAAAGGAGAAAAGAGGGATGAAAAAGACAAATGCTTCATTCTGCTCATTAAGAACTCACCGCAAATTAGCCAAGCGAGCTTCTTTATTAAAACTGCATGCTCCTTAACGAGCTAGCCTGTGGCATCGGTCATGTTTTTCCTGTTCTGTTTGTCTGTTTTCGTGTCCCGTCACGAATGAATGATGGCTGTTCTTTTTTGCTGTGGATGTCCAGGAGGAGGAGCTGAGGGAGGGACGTTTCCATTTCTCCGGCTACAGCATGGCTCCGTGCATGAAAGATGGCGCGGCGGTGAAAAGCGCCACGGCTAACGCCGTCCAGCAGCCGTCCATCCTGAGGGACGCCGAGCACAACAGGAAGAAGTTCGTGGACAGAGCGAAGAGAATCGACACCATCTCCCGAGCGGCCTTCCCTCTGGCCTTCCTCATCTTCAACATCTTCTACTGGATCACTTACAAAATAATCCGACACGGGACCGCCGCCAAAGTGTAGCGGCCGCGCATGCTTCGGAACCGGCGATCCTCCGTCGCTTCTGCGGAGAAACGGCAAACGAGGAAAAGCTCGGTGTGGGAGGAGGCTGATTTCTGCGGAGGTGTCTCGTTTTCAATCAGGGATAAAAGCATGAACTGAATGGTGGACGATTGTTGGACGATGATGCAGAACGTTCCAAAGGCAGCCAGTGCGCTGAAGTGAAGGAGAACATGTTGAGTAATTTAGAAGAGCTATTCCTTACAAAGCACAGTGCAGTCCAGAAGTAACTGGACAGTGCCACGGTTTGTTTTGGCACATTGGTTATGAATTGAAACAATGGCTGGGAGGTTTAAGGTCAGGGTGTAAATAAAGAGGATTTATAACTATATTTGGTGAAACAATCACAGTGACCGAAATTAATAGGACACAGTCAATGCAGTCTTCAATGAAATCGTCCCAATTAGTATCTGGATGTGACCAATGAGTGCTGGAAGTCTGTAGCCTCTGGATCTAGAGATGCTCTGACAGGCCTGTTTCTGAGGCCTGCTGGCTTTTTGCGCTTTTTTATTCACCTTTTTTGCAAGTTTTAAAAATGTGCATAAAAAACAGGATAGAAAAGCCAGAAATGTTTTAAAAATGCCAAAATATTGCAAAAAAAACAGGTTTTTATGCTTGGATGAGGTGGAAAAGTTGGTTTATTGAAGGAGAAATGTGAAAACTGGTGAAACAGGAAGCAGATTTTTTAGATAAGTGTTGATGAAAGCAGGTGGGTCTGGCTTTCATTCGATCCCAAAAAGAATCAATTCCTCGATTCCAGGCATTCGGGAATCGAGAGTCGGCTCCAAAGCTTTCGATTCTACAGCGACAAGTTTGCCTGCACCAGCAAACACAAGGAGAAATTCTGCTGACACTGTCTGAGACAGTGTTTCTTAAACGCTGGGTTATGATTTGACAACATAAACATGCGTATGAATATTATCTTTCGCACAACGTCTGACGCTGACAAACGACGCTGTGTAAAACAGGGCCAGTTAGAGTTACATGGACGCATTAATAAGCAGAATGACCGAACAATTTTCAGTTGGTTTATCATGGCTGACACTTCACCGCCATTACTGTTCCACATCGAAGAGACCAAAAAATATTGATCTGTTAAACAAAAATGACATCTTGGCACTTCTGAGAACCCTTGGTCTGGGCAGTTCTTATGAAACATACTCCCTTCTACAGGTCACACATCAACAGTCCAGCCATGTTTTACTGTAGACGAAGTGTAAAATCAATGGAAAATGGAAAATTTGTAACAAAAAATTGGCACAAACCGCATCGCAGGTGCTGGACCATCTATCCAGTTGTTGACAAAGGAGAACAAGGTGCAACTTAGCCAGTCCCTGTTGGTTCCACCCTTTGGATGAAACATCCCAAACTGCATATTCATTAAAACTGCATTTTTTGTGGTTGTTATCTAGTTTGCATGGAATTTTACACAGTAAATCATTTACATTTATTAAGTGACCCTTATTAGTCCCACAACAGGGATATTTCACCTCTGCACTTTAACCCATCTGTGCAGTGAAACACCACATACACACTAGAGAACACACACACTAGGGGGCAGCGAGTACACTTGCCCAGAGTGGTGGGCAGCCCTATCCACAGCACCTGGGGGTTAGGTGTCTTGCTCAAGGGCACTTCAGTCACATACTGTCAGCTCTGGGGACCAAACCAGCGACCATCTGGTCACAAGGCTGGTTCCCTAACCTCCAGCCCACGACTGCCTCCCTATAGTATTTATGGCATTTGGCAGACACTCTTATCCAGAAGAACTTACAGTTCAATCATTCGACACAGGCAGGTGAAGGCAGTGTTAGGAGTCTTGCCCAAGGACTCTTACTGGTATAGTATATGGTGTTTGAGGTGCTACCCACTAAACTACTCCAATCACAGTTAAATCACTTTAATCATTTAAATCAGTTAATGTTTTGGCTGTTATTGATTTATTTATATTCGGGAATCAACCTTTCGTTGGCTCTCTTGTGCATGAACTAATGCTGCAATGACAACAAACAGTCTATTACCAACTATTGTTGGTTCCCTATAAGGAACTATAAGGGCTGTAATTCCTATGTGGTTCACCTAATATGAACGTAAATACCCTCCAAAAACGTTGACATTCTGTACCGTTTCATTTCAGATCCACTGTGCCGGAGAACAGAGCCACTGTCCAGTTACTTATGGATTGCACTGTAAACACAGTTATTGGCCAAATGTTGATGTGACAGTACTGCCACACTATTTGTATGAGCCTCAAACACAACATTCCATCGGTTTGTACAACAGGGAAGTCCAGATTTTTACGAGATTTCATACAAAAGGATGATTATGGGTTTTATACTGTTGTCTTTTGGCTTCCGACAGTTTGTACGGATTCAGTCACAATTCCTTCCTCTGGTTAGGCAGAGAAACGCCTGCGTGCTCGTTCACTAAATCCTCGGGACGTGTGAAGTTCAATTCCAAGGCCGCGAGTGAAGCATCCCAATTGTTGGAACCCTTAAGCCTTAGACAAGACATGCTGAGTAGGATACGTTTCTATTTCCTCACACTTCTGATGCAACGTTCAAAAGCATTTCTTTTACCGCTTACGCAACCGGCTGGTGTTTTCAACAACACGCGAAAGTAAACCTTGTAGTCACAAATGCGAACTGTGTCTTCTGGTGTTTAATTGCTGTGTGGAACATGAAAATGCCCTCCAGGGAAGTGGTTGGAAATACTAGGCTAATAAAATGTCACATATACCCGACATTTTTCATCCTACCTGCTGACCTATTACTTGCCTGAACATTTTCTAAATGCCACTGCTGGACGTCAGAGAGGAGCAAACACTGAACGGCTGATTCTCCTCAGCAATGTGGTCGTTTAAGCCCAGGAAGGCATTTCACATCCATGAGGGGAAACAAAGAAAAATGAAAAACGTAGAACATTAGATGAAATTAGCTGTTCAGTGAGGGGAACCGAGTATTCAGACACTGTTGTTTTTGCTATTTAATACGCTTCCAGTGCATATTATTCACTTCAGATTGACTTTAAATAAATATGTATTCACCAGCATAAACAAAGATGTGTTCAAAAGCAAAATTGACAGAGGAAAAGTATTAAGACACCACCAATAAATAACGTTAGTACTTTGTAAGATGTAATTAGTTTTTGTTTGTTTAATTTTTTTCCTGTTACTCTTAGCAAACTGTCTTCAATTCCCCAAGGTTACCAGGGTCTAGGTCAGACATGTCAAACTCGGTATCCTCCGGGCCAAAATGCTGTGGAGATCAGTGTTTACCCTCATCTACCACTCTGAATTCAGTTCATGAAGACCTTGCTAATTAGCTGATAAGCTAAATCAGGTGTGTTAATTGAGGCAGTGTGCAGTGTTTTGGCCTGCAAGGACTAGAGCCTGACACATGTGGTCTAGGCTGACCATACCAGAGAACTTGTGGACATTAGAATTCCCACTCTGCAATGTCTTCCAGGTTTCTCAAACACTAGAGGGCGCTCCTGAGTCCAAAATGAATGGGTTGATATGGAGCATTTGAGCAAAATCATAGTTTATAAATGCTGAAACATTTTTAATGTAAAAGAATTCATTTATTTCCTGAACACAGAGCAGCATAAAACATTTTAACACTGCTAGTATATTTTTAAGAGCTTTTAAACTCGAGCTATAGGAGTTTAAAACAGCGCCTCATGTATGTCCATGACGTCAGTGAGCGCTAACAGCCAATGAGCTGCTCCGCTCGCCAGCCAATCAGCATTCAGTATCAATAATGCCCGCCTTCTGCTGCCCAAAACCCGTTTGCTGTAGTAAAGGAAACACACAGGTGAGATTTCTTCACCTTTTTAGTGAAATCCATCCTTCTACTGTCTAAGATTAAAGGAAAGTTCTGGTTCAGTGATTAGAAACTATTTTAACTTTTCATTTTTAGCTGTTGAGCTCCATTCACTCCCATTCATTGAGGACTCGCTCGCGGGCGCCCTCTGCTGTTTTGCAGTCCTGTTTTTCATATAACAGGGGAAATAGGAAGTGGCCAGGCTCCTCATAAACTGGCTCTGACCGTACGTCCTCTTTTTCCTGGACATGTCCTCTTTCTGGGACCTTAAAAATGGATCCAGCCAGGATTTCTAAATCGCTGAAAATGTTCAGGATTGGGCTTTTGCTTTTGACAGTCGTCCATTCATCGTGTAAAAACAGGTTTGACCTTTTTCTTTCAATCTGCTTCTCGCATGCTACCTTTGGCCGGTCATGTACACGCCCTTCACGCAAACACTGGTCAAACTGCATCTTATTCATCACCTCCAGCACCAAAGCAACAGCCGAGAGACAGAGCTGTTGCCTGCACAGCATAAAAATGTCCAAATGCAAACATACATTCGTGGATGGATTACAGAATTTATCTTTCCGTCTCAGTCAGGAAGCAGAATGCATGACCTGCAAAGCCGGCATGTACGTGTCAGTGTCAGATAAAGGTGCTAGCAATCTAGAAGCACACCTGAACACATCAGGAGAACGGAAAGGTGTCTAGTGTAGGGGTGCACACCTCTGGTCCTGGAGGGTCGGCATCCAGCACAGTTTGGAGATTTACCTGCTCAAACACACCTGATTCAACTCATCTGTTAACTGCCAGGCTTAGTGGGTGTGTTTGAGAGGGCAAACTGTGCTGGACACCGGCCCTCCAGGACCGGAGTTGTTCACCCCTGGTCTACTGACATTTAATGGCAACTGATTTTTTTTATTTTATTTGAATTCATGGCCATGAGAAGAAACAGTGTTATGTAAACGAGAGCTGTTTATGTATTAAAGTTCAATAACAATCCAAGTTGCACGTTTGTGGACACATTTATCAACTATCAACGCCGCCCCCTACATAAACACTGCAACCTTCCACCCACTGCGGGGGTCCATCTGGACCATGCCACCATCCTGCCTCCAGTGTCCTCTGTTTTGAAACCAAACTATGGTCACCCTACCAGGGTCCGTCTGATGGACGGGCAATTTCAAATTCCTCCATGAAGTTTCAATGAGATTAAAGCCGGGAGATTGACTGGGCCATGCAAGCACCTCCAGCTTTTTTAGAAAGCAGTGACGAGTTATTTTGGATGTATGTTTGGGGTCATTGTCTTGTTGAAACATCCACGTCCCCCCCCAGATTCTACTGTCCGCAGAGAAGCACCTCCCCATATCATGATGCTCCCACCTTCATGCTTCACTGTGGGTGTTCCTGGGCTCAAACTCTTCTTTTTCCAAACATGACAAGCTGAATTATTAACAAAGAGTTCTGTTTTTGTGTCGTCTGATCAGAGCATGTTGTTCCAAAACAGTTCTGATTCATCTAAATGCTCAAATGCAAATTCTAGACGTGTGTCTCTGCTTCTTTTATAGCACATGACATCTGCGTGGGGTGTAGAAGTGGAGATGATTGCGGTGCCTGGGATGATTGTGGGTTCCAACTGCATATTATCAAACCAATTGTACTGACAGGGATGAGTAACGTCTTTGCTCTGGCTCTGGAACTTTTTCCATTCAAATGGTGACACCTTTTAAACTGACAGCAGATGCAGTTTGCATGGGAACATTTTTATTTTTGCAGCATTATTATATAGAACTTGCTGTCTTATTTTTAACCTTTACATATATTTAATAAGGTGACTGAATATTCTATTTCAATTTTTAAACATTTGTTTCTGCTTATGAATACATACTGTTTTGTTCACACCAGTACAAACTCAAAATACATGTGTAAGTATGAGGTGAATCTATGCACTGCAGGTATATTAAATAACAAAACCCTTTTCCCTTCAAAGTAAGTGTAAGTGACCTTGATGCCATCAATATATTGTGGAAAAAATGTTCCAAGCATCTCACATTATTCATAAGTTAGTGACTGTGTTGCACTAACATCTCTTGTAATCACATAGAAACCACACTTTTAGGGCAGAATTAACTTGAGTTTATACACTGAGGTTGTCGTTTCTGGGGTTTATTTTTTGTTTTGTTTTGTTAGGTGGTGCGGCAGGCACTGAAAAATTTCAATTGATGCCAATGGCCAGTAGCTAAATTTAATAAATTAACATTTAAAATATGACCAGGAGGCAAATTTGAAACTCCAGCTGTTCCCATTGTAACAGTACAGGAGACAGATGAGACAGACTAACAGAATATCTTAGGCTGGCTTTAGATGGTGAAACATACATGCAACATTAGTTGCCTGAAACCTATTTTAAAACTAAATTGCACTTCAGTGCAAAGCGTCCAGCAAACTCATTTGAAACTAAGCCGCAACTTTGTGATACAAGTTTCAGGAAACAGCCAATGAAAACACCAGTATCACATCACATAATTACATACTTTAAAGCGATGGAATTTACTGGAACCAATGGATACGAAAATAAAACAGCAGACAGTTGAAAATGAGACCCCCACCCCCACCGCCAATATGTAAATGACACCTTGCGGGTGGCTTTATAGTGAGAAAAATACATTGAATCTAAACCAAGCTACTACTTTTGCGAACTATTGGAGTAACTGAATGTACTGCATGCAACTTTGTTTTTGAATTGCTTCGTGTAACGGTCAAGTTGCATGGAATTATGCTACAGGCAGCTCACAGCTTGTAACTAGTTGCGTGAATGTTTCACCGTGTAAAGCCAGTCCTTACCAAACCTGTTCTTACGTTTATCCAACTTTACAATACTGGAAAAACTGGAAAAATAAAAATATTTAGTTACTTTCACTTTCCCTAAGGTTCTCTGCTATCCATGCTGGTCAGGAGGAGCCTGTGACCCATCGATAATCTGGTAATAAATCACCACAAATCACCTCCAATCTCTGAGGCTTTGCTCACACCTTGCATTACCATGCATCCTGGGAGACTTTATCATAAGTGGACAGCACTAAATACAGGGATCCAATGTGTCTCAGAGACGCGCCGTGATCTGATCACTCAAACCACTTTCGGAGGTGGTCAGGGACGCTTATGACCACATAACATCTGCAGTGTGAGCGCTAAAGTGTCTCAATGCGTCCCTGACAGCGTCAAACATCTTAATCAACTGCATCACAACAGAGACGAAAAAGCAGCTGCATGATTTATTTTTAGTCTCTTCTCCCATTTGTTTACAAGTTGCATTAGCGCTCCATGCAATCTAAACATGTGTTACAGCTCTTAGATTTACACAAATAACACCCTGCGGGACCAGCTGTAACAGCCTCCACTCTTCTGGGAAGCTTTCCACAAGATTTTGGAGTGCGTCTTTGGGAATTTGTGCCAATTCAGTCAAGAGAGTGTTTGTGAGGTCAGGCGCTGATGTTGGATGAGAAGGCCTGGCTCAATCGATGTACTAGTTCATCCCAAAGATCCCCAAAATAAAGGTCAGGGCTCTGTGCAGGCCACTGAAGGTCCTCCACACCAAACTCGTCAAACCATGTCTTTATAATCTTCACTAGAACAGGAAAGGGCCTTTCACAAACTCTTGGAAGCATATAATGGTGTAAAATGTCTTTGTGCTGCAGCATCAACATCACCCTTCACTGGAACTGAGGAGCCCAAACCCTGAAAAACAGCCCAGCTCATCATTCCTCCTCCACCAAACTCTACTGTTGGCTCTGCATTCCGGTAGGTAACGTTCTCCTGACATCCACCAAACCCAGATTCATCATCAGACTGACAGATAGAGAAGCTGATTCATCACTCCAGAAAACACAGTTCCACTGCTCCAGAGTCCAGTGGCGGCGCTTTACACCCCTCCAGCCGACGCTTGGCATTGCACATTTTGCTGTTAGGCTTGTGTGCAGTGGAAACCCTTTTCATGACGCTCCTGATGCTCAGTTCTTGTGCTGCTGTTGCTTCCAGAGGCAGGTTGGAACTCTGTAGTGAGCGATCTAAGGAGGCCAGGCTTCACAGCTGAGCAGTTAAACTTACAGTTGACCAGGGCAGATCTAGCAGGACAGAGATTTCACAACCTGGCTTGTGGCAAAGTCCCTGAGCTCTTCAATGCAAGCTAGTTTTCTGTCAGTGTCTGTCTATGGAGACAACAATGAGTGTGACAAACACCTGAACTTAATAATTACTAACACTGTCCACTTACTTTCGGCCATATAGTGCTTCACTGCACTAAGTCCAGTTAAACAGTACTAATTGTGCTCTCTTTGTAATGGAACTTTTCATCAGTCAGCGTTCTTTAAAAGCTGAACCCCACAATATACTCAGAAAAGCATATCGTAAGGTTATTTATCACAGTGACGATAACATATCGTCATATTTCCCACCCCTACCTAGCACACAAGGACATCTTGGTCCAGTTTGGTCTCATTTCCCTTTATTGTATATTTGTTTCTATTGCTTTATATTGATTAAAAGACTGAACTGACCAATGTGAGGCATTCCTGTTTGTTCTGAATCCTTTGATGAACTGAAAGCAATGTTTCACATATGAAGACACTGCATGAAGACTCTGTTCTGTTATGAATGAAATCGCACCGGCTCTTAATTGTTTTCAAGGAAATGAAGCTCCTCATACGTCAGGCCTCGCACCAGACAGTCTGGAAGACATTATGGTTTCCATGGTAACACCCCCGGCAACCAGCCAGCGAAGACACAAGAACAAGCTGAGAAGAAATATATAAATAAATAAATACAATAAATTTGTTAATTCGTTGCAGAGGAATCTGAGTCCTTGTCTCTGTAAGTAAGCAAAGCATTATATAACAAACCCTGAATTACTCAGATCTGTACTTCAGAAACGTTAAGAGATTTATCGAAAACATACAGGAACACAGGCTCAAATGAAGGCCGGTCAAATATAATCCTGAGGAAGACAGGAAGACAGGGCAGGATGTGAAGATTACCAATGGCAACACTCGAAGATCACAAGTAAAGAGATCCTCAAGCTCGATTATCAATCAGAACAGTGTTCAGTACTGTTCAAAAGTCAGAGACCCCTCTTTATTTCATCAATTTCCAATCAAAATGGCCAAAATATAGATATTTTTTCAGCATCAGGAAAAAGGAGCAACATATATTTAACAGAAAACTACAACAACTAAATGTTATATTCATTTGTTTGTCAGTGTTCAGTGAGTCGCTCTTCACCTTTATTCCAGCTTCTTTTCAGGAGACTCACTTTGAGTTCCTCAGAGAATCTGCAGACACACCTCCAAAGTTCAGTCTTAGAAGCTGGTTGATCATTTTCTGAAGTAATCAAACACATTCAGTGGTGTTGAGGTCTGGACTCTGGGGTGGTCAGTCCATCGTTCAGCTTCTGTGTTTGATGTGTCCGTCTCCTTTTCTCAGTGAGGTTCTTCTTGATCAGCTACACATCCTTTCAGACCCACAGCGCTGAGTCGTCTTCTCACAGTGGAAGGATGGACAGAAACACCTGTGGATGTTTTCAGATCTGATCAGCTTGATTTTCTCCTCTCTCTCAGAGATGAAAGCTTGAAGTGCTGTTTATCTGATGGGGGCAGTTTTGGTGTCGACCAGGTCTTCCAGGTGGTTGTTAGGAGGCACATTTTCTCTGTAGCTTTTAACCATTTTTTGAGCTCCAGTTTTGGAAACTTGGCTTTTTCCTCTTCCTCATGCAAGCGGATCATCTTAAGTCTAATCTCCTCAGATATGAATGTACTTTATTGCTGTTTTGACTGGAAATTAAATAAACAAATGGTGGTCTCTGGGTTTTGCACATGCAGTTTGTTCTTATGATCACAGAACGTTTCAGAATAAATGTTCAAAAATCAACATTTTAAGCTTCATGGACGAGGCTGGGTGACTGTTAATTGGTTTTGGGCTCTCTCCTGTTCTAGGCCCACAGCAGAGTCTCAGGTTTTGTAAATCGCTGCCACTGAATAGGTTCCTGGAGACAGGCCAGGAATATATTTGGAGCCTATTACAATGGAAATGTCGGCCCATTCCGCAGCGAGAGCAGCTCTTTCTTAATTGCCTCAGCGTGTGTCCAAAAGGAGCGCTATTTCCTGTAGGAAGTGAAGCACCTGAGGGAAGCACTGCTAAAGCTTCGTCACCTGAGTGAAGCGGAGGGATAGAAGGAGTGCTGAGAGAAAGAAAGAACGGCTCAGCTGGAACTGCAGCGAGTGAGGCCCACAGATGGAGGCTCAGCAGCAGCTGGCTACGGTACAGCGCCCCCCTCTGGGGCACACTACCACCCACCATCCAGAAGCCTGTCTGATGGCCAAGCTGTCATGCTCCGCTTTCTGCCCAGTTCGGTTTCAGACAGCTGCTGCTGGACTAAGTTATTTAGAAATGCCGGCCTTGATTTCTCTCACGTTTCAGAGTTTTCAGCCAGGCTTACCTTAACAAACTAATACTGTTTCATTTAAAAAGCTCTATAATGTTCATATGATCCACACAGTCACTCTGACAGACTGTAATACACTACAGGAAGTGTAGGGGGCGATATGGCTTCTACTGTTTCATTTAAAAAGCCTCTATAATGTTCATATGATCCACACAGTCACTCTGACAGACTGTAATACACTACAGGAAGTGTAGGGGGCGATATGACTTCTACTGTTTCATTTAAAAAGCCTCTATAATGTTCATATGATCCACACAGTCACTCTGACAGACTGTAATACACTACAGGAAGTGTAGGGGGCGATATGGCTTCTACTGTTACATTTAAAAAGCCTCTATAATGTTCATATGATCCACACAGTCACTCTGACAGACTGTAATACACTACAGTAAGTGTAGGGGGCGATATGGCCTCTACTGTTTCATTTAAAAAGCTCTATAATGTTCATATGATCCACACAGTCATTCTGACAGACTGTGTTTATGTGTGCATTCTGGGACAGTACAGCCAAGATGAAATTACAGCAAGACCAGCATAAATAACACAGTGCATCAGCAGACATGAGACTGTGGCTTGATGATGTTAAAGTCCAGCTGTCAACGCTGAAATCTGTGTCTATTAAATGCAACCAGATGACAAACTGCCAGTTGAAAATCACATTTACACGCACTCAATAATCCGATCATAATCAAATTTCTGCAGTTATCCGATTATTCAAATGGTCATGTATACACCACACTCTGATCTAGAAATCTGATTAAGAAATCCAATAAAGAGGCTGGATTTTAGCTCAGTAATATAATTTTTCAGTGCAGGTAAACTCTTACTCTGCTATCTTTCAGATTTCTCAGTCTGAGCATGCACGAGATCAGCAGACGGTGGATGTCGCGAGACGCAGCAAAACACTTGGAGCGGCGCTGAAACCAAACACAAAATAAAGGATTTAAATATTCTTCATCTTCTAGATGACGTATGCTCATATTTTCAGCTAAAGTGGCGCCATGTTTAAAAAAAAAAAAAAGCTGCGTATGAAGTTTAAGTTCAATGTCACGTCATCTTCTGTGATTTCATTGGCTGTTTGCAAGGTAGAAATTACTGTCTGACTCATGTAGACCTAGAGTTTCCATTATCTGATTACTCAAGAGCATGGAAACGCATTGATTGGATTACTAACAAAATCTGATTTTCTGCTGTTATCGGATTATTAAGTGCATGTCAATACACTCACTGTTTGCTTCTAACACACTCACTTTAACTCTATTACGTTACATTCTCTCTATAGCTGGATTCCACCCTCACTAGTAGGCTGGACAGGTAGCGGAAAGCTAGTTGGCTAACAGCTAACGCTACAATAATTAAAGACAGACTTCAAGTTTAAGCCTTTAAATAAAGCGTTACCTAAAAACAGAGACAGTGTAAAGAAAGTTGCGTACATGCCTTTTACAACTTAAAACTGTCTTTAGACTAGAGCTGACATAAAAATCTCAAACAGTGCAGAGCTAACCCCGCTAGCGTGGCACTAACATAGCTAATGCTAAGTTAGCTACCATGGTGAAAATACAAGAAGCGTTACTGAAATTCTGGTTTAAAAACTACATTAGACGTTGCTGTGAAAAGGGAATCTTTTATGACCCTCTGTCTGTATCTGACTCTCAGTGTAAACACAAACAGTTTAAATGAAATGATTTTATTAGCATGAATAATTGGTGTAAAGTCAGGCTGTAAACAGGGTCCTCTGACTAAAGCGTCCGTGCTGTCGGTGTGGACCGGACTATGGGGGAGGAGGGTTGTGGCATCACGGTGATGGCTCAACATTGTGATGTCTGTCAGCCATTGATGACGAACGATGGCATCGTCCACTTGCCTAACCCTACTTTGAAAAGTTAGTAATCATTAGTTTACCAATTACACATGTATTTCGCTGTTGCTGGAAGAAAAGCTCGTATCTCCAAAATGGTAACTATACAGGAGAAGGAAAAAACATACTTTACTTCAATGTAAGTCAATGGAACCAGACATTTTTTTGAGTCATTTCAGGTCGTTTCTTTTGGTCCATTCATCATGAAATTGGTACACAATGTAAAGAGCAACAGGCATTTTCACATTTTGTTAAAAAATGACAGAGATGGAGATACAAGGTTTTCTTCCGACAGCAGAATATATGGGTTACAGTCCTGTTCCAAACCACAGTAAAAGAGGGGAACACATTCTCAGTGTGTTTTACACAGAAGACAGTCCGCAGTAAATCAGGTAAATGTTGCATTTCGCATTTGTGTTCTGCATTTTCAACCACAGTGACCGCAACTCATTTAGTCCACTCTGAAAGGAAGTTAGGCAAAAAATCTGATTTCCACAGCTGCAGCCCCCCCTTTACTTCAAACGTGGTCGACCAGCCAAGACATGTTTAGTAGGGATAAACTAATGTATCATATCATAGAATAGCATGTTAGCTTGTGGCTAGCGCATTAAATGAGCTTGTTGCTAAAGCATTTAACACTATAAAGAACAGCTTTTGTTTCAAATATTATACTTTTATAATGTAATAAATGCTGTAATAAACTAAAAAAGGAAAAACATTACCATAATAACGTAAGACACTTTTTTCAGCCACTCATTTTTTTGCTGTATCAAAACAGTAATGATGGTTATCTGCACCGATAGAGACCATATTAAACGGACTGGGTATTGGCCAGATGTGACCCATCTACTATCGATACGGTTTCTTAGACAAAGTCACTCTAAAATAGATGGTGCTGTTCCAAAATGCATCACATCAAATCTCACTTTTTGTTATTAATGGAAATAAACGATCTATATACAGATAATGGTTATGGATTATCATATTACAGACACGCTCATTTAAGGAGAAGAAACAAGCGCTTGGGGTAACATTAGCTTGTTGCTAGAGCTTAAATACTATTAACACCAGCTTTTGTTTCAAATATTATACTTTAATGATGTTGATAAAGTGAAAATGGAACATTACCGTAATAACATAAGAACAGTATTGATTTGAAACAGCAATATACACCAATCAGGCATAACATTCTGACCACCTCCTTGTTTCTATGCTCATTGTCCATTTTATCAGCTCCACTTACTATATAGGTGCACTTTGTAGTTCTACAGTTACAGACTGTAGTCCATCTGTTTCTCTGATACTTTGTTAGCCCCCTTTTACCCTGTTCTTCAGTGGTCAGGACCCCCATGGACCCTCACAGAGCAGGTACTATTTGGGTGGTGGATCATTCTCAGCACTACAGTAACACTGACGTGGTGGCGGTGTGTTAGTGTGTGTTGTGCTGGTGCGAGTGGATCAGACACAGCAGTGCTGCTGGAGATTTTAAACCCTGTGTCCACTCACTGTCCACTCTATTAGACACTCCTACCTTGTCAGTCCACCTTGTAGATGTAAAGTCAGAGACGACAGCTCTCTCAGCAGGGACACTGAGGTGTTTAAAAACTCCAGCACTCTTCTAATTCTGTTGTACTTCACACCAGCTTCACCAACAATTTCAGACTTATACATGTTTTTTAATTTAATTTAGGCTAAAACATTAAACTTTGGGGTGATTTTAAGATAATAAGGTGACTTGAAGAATCAGAAGAATATAGCTGAATATGAAATACTTGTCCAGAGCGCCTAAATTAAAAAATCCTTAATTACCAACATTTCATAAAGCAGATACATCATATTTTGGAATAAACTCTTTAATTGTAACAGCGTATTTTATGAGGTTTGCTGATTTTAAATTGAAGAAAAATAAATTGGATGTGTATCAGGTATTCAGTTCAGGTATCGGAATCGGTATCGGGAGCAAAAGCTGGATCGGTGCATCCCTTGTAGCATCAGTGCTAAAACTAAAGAAGCAAATTTCAGACACTAAACTGATCCACTGCATTTGAAGAAAGGCAGAAAAACTGGGTGAATGCGATTTTTCGCCAAACCATCGCTTTACCATCTGTGCTCTGTGTGCGTGTGGTGGATGACACGCAGCAGAACGAGAGCTGACGGGGTCGTCTCCAGCAGCCTGAGTCCCGAGGGCAGCTTAAGTGTTTTCTCAGAAAAACGTCGGTGAAGTATTAGAGCCGTGAAGCTCAGGGGAAACGGCAGAGAGCCTGTCCACGCTGCCAGCAGCCTCACCGTAAAAACAACCCCAAGGCAGAAAAATCGCTCAGCGAGGACCGGGCTTCACCGCCCGTCTCCGTGGCGACCGGAGGACGGGGCGTCGTCTCTCACCAGATTCAGCCCTACGGACAGATTAGGACAATTTAATAATAATGCTTTAATTGCATTTCAATAATCCATTTCCAATTATTCACGAAGACAGAATTACACGTTATGAGTTATTTAAAGTTGAATGATGCAACACCAGACAGTCAAAAGTTTGGAGACACCTCGCTTTCTTTTGAAATTTTCTCAGCACTGTTTCTTTTCAGTGAAGTAAGAATAAATCGTGTTTCAGTTTATCATAAAGCAGCTCTATCGTAAAGCAGCTCTAATGTTTTGTATGTATTTATCCTCATATTTATCAAAGTACCTTCCTTTGTATGAAGCAGCTTTTGCCTAACCTCTTATTCTCCAGGGTATATTTTGTTTTTTCCATCTGAATTTTCATGACCAAATCATAAGGCAAATCATTCAGTAACTGCATGAAATAAATTTTAATTTTTTTTGGTAAAGCTCCCCTCAAATTAACAGAACGTGTTTTATGATCACACATATTGCTATATGCTTACAATTTACTGCTGAAAGCCAAAAATCTTTGTGCTCTTTGTATTATTTTATAAAAATAATGTTTACAGAGCAGCTCACTGAAGAGACGCCATCTGTTTATAGTTTATAGCCCAGATTTGTGAAAAATGGGTCGACTTTCAGTAGAGAAAAAAAACTGTGAGTTCAGCTTCTTTTATTATAAGGGTTTAAAATGACATCACCCATCTATTTGACTGGATAGAAGACAGTTACAGCTCTCATACGACCCCCACCTTTAGAATGTAGCTTATGAAATATGAAAGTTATGAAGAATATGATGAAGTGCGTTTTGGAACCACCGGTGGTCTCAAGGAGTTAAAGAGGCTAAATAATGATTTGGCAGGTTTTTTTTCCAAACTACTGTTAAAAGCACAGAAACTCTTTTGGTCCAAATGTGGTTTAAACACCTGAAAGGTTTGAGTATTGATGAGTGCTGACATCAAAACACAGGGAGAACAGGGCGTGGCCTTTGGCTTTATTTCCATGGTGGCAGTGAAGTGCATTTACATGCACTCAATAATCCGATCATAATCAGATTTCTGCAGTTATCTGATTATTTAAAAGGACATGTAAACAGCACACTGATTTCTTAGATCAGAGTAAGGTCTAGAAATCTGATTAAGAAATCTGACAAAGAGGCTGTATTTTAGCTCAGTAATCAGATTTCTCAGTGCATGTGAACTCTTACTCTGATTTCTTTCAGATTTCTCAGTCTGAGCATGTGCGAAAACAGATGGTGGTACCAGAAATAAGTGAGCAGCGTCAAAAAAACAGTCCAGTTTTAGAAATTCTTAATCTCTCTTATGAAAACACAGCTTTACTCATGTGGACGAATTGTTTCTGTGCTTGAAATGGGTTCACCAAAGTTCATAAAGTAGTGGAATGTATGAATAAAATAGTTGCAGCAACTTCAGCAGCTGTGAACTGTTTACACGCCATTTCACATGAGTCTCCGATGTGGACTGAATGAAGAATGAAGGGTTTCCGGCGTGATGGTCAGTGCTTAGTGATTTCCTGAGTGTCCATTGGTCAGTTTCACACAGAATGTAGACGGACACATGAATCCACCAGTTCCACACGGTGAGAGGCCGATGACGTGTATCTCAGCCCCTCTTCATAGGCTCATAACTCCGGATGTGAGTCTCGTATGATCTCGAGATACGATGGAATGGAAAGGGCGACTCTACAGATTCAGGAAGTGTTTGAACTGGATTTCTGTGCTGGATTATCGCAAAATTGTTAATAGAAACACTGAGAAACTTCTAATTTGATGCCCTGGAGCGTTTGTTGACCCCTCTTTGTTAATATGGTAAGTTACTGAATATTGACAAAGAAAACGATCATTTGTGTTAAAAACATCTTGAAAGGCTTCCCTAAACCCCCGATTACATTAAAATGCAATTTACATATCATATATAAGTAATATGGCTTTCAATCGTGCTTTTGGTCCCTTACCTCACTATTCTGTGCCTCCACTAGGGCGGCGATGTCTCCATCCAGCTGTTTCTGAATCAAGCTGTCCACCAGCCTGCGGTACTGTGAGGCGTCCACCAGGGGGCGCAGCATCCTGCTGCTTCTCTCTTGCTCTCTCTGCCACTCCTCCCTGCAGCGGTGGAGCCGCTCTGGAGAGGCGGAATCCCTCCAAGTTCCACCCCCAAACCTCTGGTCGTCCTGTCCATCACAGAGGAGGGAGGCCACACCCTCCTTTATCGTTCGAATCTCTCTTCCCAGGAAAGAGGCGAGGTCCTGGCTGCCCCCCTGACGGGCAGAGCTCCTGAGGGGCTGGATGTCATGAGAGGCCGGAAGAAACTCACAGAGGGAGTCCAAGAAACGCAAAACGGCAAACTGACCACTGCAAACAAAAACCAGCACTTATTTAATTAAACTCAAAAAGAACCACTTGATACAACAACAACAGCACTCTGTAACTTCATTACACAAATCTGACTTGTTTTAATAAGTTACAAGTGGAAAAACTGTGGTCAAAGTGCAGATTCCAAACTTTTAGTCCACACATCGGTGTCTGTAAATAGAAGAGGAGATTTTATCATTTTATTATTATTTGAATTTGATGAAGGCATTGCTGTGGGTGCAGTATTGAATAAAGAAAACCTGCCCATAAAGAATGTACATGTAATTTACTAATTACACTACAAACAATGTCATTACTTACATAATTCTGTTTTAATCAGGGATGCACCGATACCACTTTTTCCCTTCCAGTGCCAATACCTGATCATTAAGAATCGGCCGATACTGAGATACAAACTCTGTCTAATCTAACTAGTTTATCAGTCCTTCTATTTGCATTATTACACACACACACACACACACACACACACACACATATATATATATACACACACTTTTTAAATTTGAATGTATTTCATAATGAATGGACCAAAAGGAATGACCCAAAATGACTTTGAAAAGTCTGGTTCTATTGACTTACATTAAAAGTAAAGTAGCTTTTTACATCTCCTGCAATGTTATCATTTTGTGTGTGTGTGTTTGTATATATATATATATATATATATATATATATATATATATATATATATATATACACACATATATAATAACAGTAGAAATAGTAACAACAACATACTACTAAGCTTGAAGGAATGGCAATTACTTATATATATAGCTGTTGTCAGAACAAAACCTTGTATGATATGTATGAAATGATATTTGCTATGTAAAATTACTGTTTACTTAAGTATTTTATAGTAATTTAAATTACTCATTTAAATTAGTATTTACTATTACTAATTTTATTTACTTTATTTACTATTCTATTTACTTAAATACATGTAAAATGTACAAAGTACTTAAAAACAATGCTAGATCCTAAAAAACAGTACTAAATATCCAAATGTCTAAAGGCGTACATTCCATTTACTCGCGTTTACATCTCCCCATCACAATGCCAATGCTGCGTTTAAGTGCCAGTACTGGCTCCATCGTCGGTTCTGTATCAGAGCAGCCTCAATTTAAACTGTATAGCAGCATAATAATCAGCCATAATCACAGAGATCAGTTTCGGTGTAATTACAGCACAATGAAAAAGTGTATTTAAATTTTTCGATAATAAGAGTTCAGACTAAGAAAAGAAAGAAAAAGCTCCTCAGGCTGGTTCCCGGGCTGCTCTCACCTGCAGTGGACTCGGAGCAGCGCCTGGAAGGGGCCGCAGGGCTGCCAGTGGAAGAGCAGGGCGGAGGACGGCTGTGTAGACTTAATCAGCAGGTACTGAGGACTGACGCCCACCGGTTTAGCCCCCAGTCTGTCCACCAGCCACCCGGACACGTCCACCACTGTGTGCTCCGAGCTCTCGATGAGGAACAGCCACGACTCAAATGCTGCCAGCAGGCTCAGGAGGTCCTCCCTGGACTCATCTAGAACATGGACACTAACGGTCAGACACAATTAACTACAGTGTTGATTTTCAATGGTGACCTCTGAGGCAGGCTAACACAGCTGTATGCAAAAGTTAGAACAGCCCCAGTTTTGCTGATTTTCTAAGTGAAAAAAAGTTAACAAATTAAGTTATCATCTATAGCAGGGGGATCAAACTGAACCAGTAAAAGGGCCATATTAAAAAATCTCATCAGATCTGTGGGCCAGAGAAAAAAAAGTTGTTTTTACTTCATTTTTAATTAATGTTGTGTTATTGTTTATTCAAAATATTCAAAAACTTCAGCGGTAAAATACAGACACCTGTTGCAGACTTTGAAATATTACATGAACACTTGAAATATTCGAAATTTAACCGTCCCCAGGTGCTCAGTCTTCTAAACCTGCCTGCTAGCTTGAATTAGACACCTGGCATCTTTTCTTTGCTGCGTGTTCATTAAGACTTGGGCTCAGTTTCTGAGCTGCTGAGCTGCTTATGTAGGTGTTTATGTCGGTTGAACTGCAGCTGAAATGCATTTTGGTGATATGACTGGTGTGGAAGTGCATAGAATTGTGTAGAATTGAGGTTTCACAACAACAATCTATGGGACAGTGGTTAAACGGGCTAATATTAATAGAAAACTAAAATACTTTTGCAGTCTGGATAGGCCTGATCTGGCACATTTGACACATGGGCTCTATAGGGAACAAAATTAAATCTGATATTTTATATTTATTTGCTAATTATTGAAAAAAAAAACCTATAAAATGTGCCATAAATTTTGCACAAGCCACATTTTATGTTTTTTAATATGTTATGCCAGCAAATAAACAGTAACTGCATTGAGTGTGTTCTCTATAGAGGATGAATTTACTTATTTTCACGTAGAAAATCAACACGTCCAAACCTTTGCACACGACTGTACCGGTATACAGATATTTGTAGATGACTGCTTATTGACAAATTATCGGCATCAGACAGACCAATATTTCATGACACTTAGGTGACGCTGGGTTGCTACGCTAAAATATCTGCATTTGTAAATCTACCGTAATAAATGTTATACAGTGTGATTCAAAAAGATTCATCCGATCTCAAAATGATTTATTTCCCTTGTAAATCATTACAGATCAATGCAGTGAACTGTAAATGGTTTAAATGAGCATAAAGTTTATTATGTAACTGTACAAGGTCTCAGTATGAACCTCCTCCAGCTGTACAGACAACATCAACACCATAGTCAAACTCATCCCATACTGGATTGAGCATGTCGGGTGTCGCTGCACTCACGGCTCTTTCAGTGCGATTTCGGAGATCATCCAGTGTTGTGGAACCAACGACGAACGCTCTGAGCTGTTGGAGCTTCACTGCCCACGAAAATCATTCTGCACAGTTATGACGGATTCACTCTTATTGAAGTGGAGAACGCAGAATGCTTTCTGCTCAGGGGTCTCATCTCCTCTCAGACTGAAGGGAGCCATCTTCCACTGACAGTCAGAAAATCTATGACCCCTTCTTACAACTGGTATGTGATTGGTTCCTCGGCGCCTCACGGTTGTAAAAATATGGTGCTTTGAAATCGGATTAATCTTTTTTGAACAACCCTGTATTTCAGTTTCTGCATTTATGCATCAGCATTGGCAGATATGTACATGAAAAATAATGGAAATCGGTGCTGCCTTACAATTCTCATATCATATAAGCAGTCGCTCTAGGTCGTCCTCTAGTGGACACTTGGAGTGTTGTAGCAGATCTTCACAGTCATGCCTACGACTACCGGTGGCTTGTTAGCACTGCAGTGTTGCAGCCCTGTCCAAACTTTTAACTTCTACTGTAATTTCACATGCACGCATTACCTGAGTTGACACTGCACTCCGTCAGCAGGTGAGGCTGAAGCGCCCCCTGGAGCACGTCCTTCATATCCAGACTGACCCGACCACACTGATGCACAGCAGGTCCTGGTTTAGATGTTGGAGAATGGAGGAGGATGGAGCAAGTGACCCTGCTGGAGGTCAGCAGTGGTGTGAGGTCAGTAACCGTTAACACAGCCAGCTGTGGGGGTCTGTGGGCTTCCGAACCACCAACGGGCGTCCTGCTTCTTTTAGCAGCAGGAGGGTCCAGGGCTGCAGTGGACAGGAGCTCAGGATACGGCAGCATTTTACTCCGGCTCTGGACTACACTGGCCGTTACACCACCGCTCGGCTCCAACAGAACAGATGCAGTCATGTTCTCCTCTGACCTGGGAGACACAGAGCAGGACATAAGAGCCAAGAGAGACACTGTTATTTATAACCGGAAATGGGACGGTGTTAGCATACACACTAATAAAGTCACCAACAGCAATCTAGCTGGTGCATACATGCACTCAATAATCTGATCGTAATCGGATTTCTAAAGTTATCTGATTATTCAAATGGTCATGTAAACACCATACCCCGATCTCAAATCCAATAAGAAATCTGATAAAGAGGCTGGATTTTAGCTCAGTAATCAGATTTCTCAGTGCATGTAAACTCTTACTCTGATTTCTTTTGGATTTCTCTGTCTGCGCGAGATCAGACGGTGAACGACGTGAGACGCAGCAAAACACTGCTGGAGCGGCGCTGAAACCAAACACGAAATAAAGGGATTTAAATATTCTTCTTCTTCTAGATGATGTAGGTTAATATTTTCAGGCAAAGTGACGCGATGTTTGAGTTTTACGTTATGTTTACGTCTCGTCTTCTTCTGTAAGTTTACTGGCTGGTTTGCAAAGGAGAAATCCGATTACTGTCTGAGTCATGTACACCCAGAGTTTCCACATTACCTGATTACTCAAGTGCATGTAAATGTGTTGATTGGATTACTGACAAAATCAGATTTTCTGCAGTTATCGGATTATTGAGTGCATGTAAACACACTCTTTTAAAAAAGTAATCATTCTAAAAAATATCAACCAACACATCAACGTATTCAGGCTAGGAATCACTAGAGGCCTCATGACATGATAGCACGATATTTGGGCCATGATACGATTCTATTGTGATTTTCAAAGATTTGCTATACGCTATAGGTGAGTGCTGCAATATATTGCGATATTACTGTTTGTGCCTCTAAAAACAAACCACAAAACAAAATAAAAACAACTTCATTTTATCTAATAAAGTTCATCTCACTTTACAGTCTTTTTCAGAAAACAGAATTCGAAATCAGACTAAACATAAAAAATCGTACTTTTACAACATTACATTTAGTAACTATGTACAGAGAGTTGTACAGTGCTAGGTGCCTCATCAGAGATGAACAAAACTGTTAATAATTAATTAAAAAACAAAAAACAACAACAAAAAAACTGGTACTTCAGTTTCTGTGTATCAGTACTATATTTTTAAAGCATCACTGTACATCGCCCAGCGCCACCCTCTGAAGGCGTCATTAACAAACATCGAATTAACAAACGTCGCTCAGCGCCGCCCTCTAAAGGCGTCATTAACAAACATCAAATAAACAAACGTCGCTCAGCGCCGCCCTCTAAAGGCGTCATTAACAAACATCAAATAAACAAACGCCGCTCAGCGCCGCCCTCTAAAGGCGTCATTAACAAACATCAAATAAACAAACGCCGCTCAGCGCCGCCCTCTAAAGGCGTCATTAACAAACATCAAATAAACAAACGCCGCTCAGCGCCGCCCTCTAAAGGCGTCATTAACAAACATCAAATAAACAAACGCCGCTCAGCGCCGCCCTCTAAAGGCGTCATTAACAAACATCGAATTAACAAACGTTTCTCAGCGCCGCCCTCTAAAGGCGTCATTAACGAACATCAAATACAAAACTTGAGTGTAGTTTCGGTGTCAGAATAGGAAGAAGAGTGAAGCCTTTTCTGGAGACTGCGCTGTTTTTGGATGGCAGATTGGAGCTCCTTTAGATATGTGGCCTAAAATAAAGCATGACAGGGCTTAGGGTTGTTACATACACTTACAGAAAGAGAGAGAGAGAGAGAGAGAGAGAGAGAGAGAGAGAGAGAGAGAGCTGGGAAGGCGACTATTTCATTGTCTGTTACCATGGAAACCAGTCTGGAATGGCAGACTTCTGAACACAAACTCCATAACTGAGACTTATCTCACAATTTAAGTGAGCTAAAAATAAATAATTTAAATATATACATAATGCCAAAGCTCTCCTTTGATCCTCATCCATTTATGCTGGACGCCATTACCATAGCAACGATTACATGGCTGCTAGATGCTGTTGGCAGTGTACCAATGGTGTTTATTTTTTCTCACAAGACAATGCAACAAATTATTTTTATTTTTAATCAAGCAAATACGTTACAGAAAGAAAAATCCTCCTTAAAATAAATTAAAGACTGACATAATGGGCTAATATCCAATCAGCTAATCAGTTACTACGTTAATTGATCTAAATCTGTCCTTTTTTAATGATCAATGCAGTGGTGCCGTGTTACAGACGTACTGTCCATGCCCATCACATCCTCAGAGAAGAGTATCGGGATGTAATCTATCACAGTATTATAATATGACGTCATGTCGCCCACCCCGGCGCTAAGCTGAACAAGGATGTTACACTGGACACAGTTAGTTCTTTCTTTGGGTTAAAATCTTTCATCTCAGAGCCAACGAGACAGCGCGAGCATCACGCCGAGTGAAGCCAATAACGCAGGCCGAAGCAGTGCTATGATATGTGGAATCGATTTTCAGGCCATCATTGGGAGAACTGCAATCAGAGCTTGATATGAAGCCCCGGTCAGTATTCAGAGGAGCAGTTACACCAGCTTTTAGGTTTTAGGGCCACAACAGTACAGCCACTGGAAACGGTAACACAGCGTGATTCAAAACGATTCATCCAGTTTCAAAATGATTTATTTCACTTGTAAATCATTACAGAACAATGCAGTAAACTAAATGGTTTAAATGAGCATAAAGTCTATTATGTAACTTTACAAGTGCTCGATATGAACCTCCTCCAGCTGTACAGACAACATCAGGGCGATACTCGATTGAGCATGTCGGGTGTCACCTGTCACGTTTCCCCTTTGTTCCTGTGTCTGCTTCTTGCTCTGTTTTGTAGCCATGTGCTTTCTGCCTTGCGCTTGTGTTTTTGTTTTGGTTCTTTGTCCCGCAAGGTCATTAGTTGCAATATTAAAAGTCAGTGCTTTAAAATACTTTTCTTTCCTTACATCATAAGTAGGATTTGAAATGTGTTCCTTTAAAAATACAATTTTCAAAAAACAAATAAAGAAAAGGATATTTTAAAAGGGATTTCCATGCAATTTTTTGTTGTTCTCTGTATACTTTAACTATACTACAGATTATTATATGTACTAATTTTGCAAAGAGCAGCAATCGCAAAGCAGTCTAGGAGCTGAACCAACACAACAGAATCAATTCACACCCAAAAAAGAGAATTAGTAACACTGACGTGGTGGTGGTGTGTTAGTGTGTGTTGTGCTGGTATGAGTGGATCAGACACAGCAGTGCTGCTGGAGTTTTTAAACACTGTGTCCACTCACTGTCCACTCTATTAGACACTCCTACCTTGTCAGTCCACCTTGTAGATGTAAAGTCAGAGACGATAGCTCATCTGCTGCTGCACAGTTTGTGTTGGTCATCCTCTAGTCCTTCATCAGTGGTCACAGGACGCTGCCCACAGGACGCTGTTGGCTGGATATTTTTGGTTGGTGGACTATTCTCAGTCCAGCAGTGACACTGAGGTGTTTAAAAACTCCAGCAGCACTGCTGTGTCTGATCCACTCAGACCAGCGCAACACACACTAACACACCACCACCACGTCAGTGTTACTGCAGTGCTGAGAATGATCCACCACCCAAATAGTACCTGCTCTGTGAGGGTCCATGGGGGTCCTGACCACTGAAGAACAGGGTAAAAGGGGGCTAACAAAGTATCAGAGAAACAGATGGACTACAGTCTGTAACTGTAGAACTACAAAGTGCACCTATATAGAAAGTGGAGCTGATAAAATGGACAATGAGCGTAGAAACAAGGAGGTGGTCATAATGTTATGCCTGACCGGTGTATGTCTACATTTGGGATAAGAGGAAACACTCAGTATTTTTGTTTATTTGTTGAATTGACGATCTGTGACTGAGAAGATTACGTACGCATCAGTGTTTGGTGTGAAGAGAACTCCAAGGACCAGGCTCTCCCCGACGACTCGGTGCCAGAATCTCCTCACTTCAGGAGGACGTTCCTCAGTCTCCATCTGCATCTTCTCATTCCAAACATACTCCTCCTCCTCTTCCTCACTCTCCTCATCCCACAGACACACCAGCCCCTCCTGAAACACAGTTAAAGGCCACCAGGGCTCAGTCACAACCTGTTGAACACTCTGATTCTTCGAGGGTTCTTTAGTAAAGAGAATGGTTCTATATAGAACCATGAACACGCAAAGAACCCTTTGCATGATTAAATCGTTCTTCAGATTGATGGAGAATGCACTGTATTCTGTATTCTATATAGAACCATTTTGAAAAGCGTTCTATATAACACCAAAAAGGGTTCTGCTATTGTTACAATGTCAAGCTTGTACCAACAGATAAACCCTTTTTGGGCCATATAGAAGCATCTACAGCACATTCTCCATCAATCTGAAGAACCATTTCATGAAGCAAAGAACTCTTTAATCATGCAAAGGATTCTTTGAGTGTTCATGGTTCTATATAGGACCATTTTCTTTACTAAAGAACCCTTAAAGAACCTTCATTTTGAAAATGTGTGAATGGGATAAACACATAATGGAAAGTAGTCACATAAAAATGAATTATGAATGTTTTTGCTACCTAAAACCACACAGAGGTCATAAGTGGATCTAAAATAAGTGGAAATAAAATACGAGAAAAATGAGAACATGGGCCCTTTAAGATGTTACCACACACTATCTAGGCCTTAGCACACTGATGATATCTGACATGACAATTTCAGGTACATATATGGATAAAACAATCCCTGCCTCTTATTGTGTGGTATGTGTAGCATGTGTATTTGAGCTGACAGCTTTGAACCTGCTGTGGAAGCGGTGGGACGTGCTCTCTGTCCGACACCAGATCAGCCAGGGCCGTCACGGACTGCTGCAAAACTCTCTCTTTAACACTCAAATCTCTCTGGAGCTCCTGCAGGAAGGCCAGGCCGCTCTGAAAGGTCAAAAACAGGGAGACATCCCTGAAAAAGTCACCCCAGGCAGAACTACACAACCATATACATCACCATCACATCAACATAACAATCCTATTAACGTCTTTAGTTCATCTTTATAATCTTTTAGTAAACATGGCCAGATTCTTATTCATCAGCATCTCATTTGAATCTTCCATTCTGTTCACTTTATTAGAAACACCTACCTTGTGCTTCCACTCACTGGCCACTTTATTAGAAACACCTACCTTGTGCTTCCACTCACTGGCCACTTCATTAGAAACACCTACCTTGTGCTTCCACTTACTGGCCACTTTATTAGAAACACCTACCTTGTGCTTCCACTCACTGGCCACTTCATTAGAAACACCTACCTTGTGCTTCCACTTACTGGCCACTTTATTAGAAACACCTACCTTGTGCTTCCACTAACTGGCCGCTTTATTAGAAACACCTACCTTGTGCTTCCACTCACTGGCCACTATATTAGAAACACCTACCTCACGCTTCCACTCACTGGCCACTTTATTAGAAACATAATGTGCTTACATATAAAAAACGCAATTAAACATTTACACTTTTTAACGTCGTGCACACAACTAGAGAGATAAGAGGAGCCAAAGAACACAAGCAAACATAAACAAACAGTGGAGGGAACTTGTTGCTAACGGCCAATGAGCTGCAGAAAGCACAGCTGTAGGCTAACTACCTGTAATGTGCTTCTCCATGGTTACACAGGTTTAACAAGGCTTACAGATATTTATAAGAGCACGATGGTGATGTTATACTCTCATCATCATAATACAGAAGATGTTGTTGACATTTGAGATTTTGCCTAAAGTACCTGATGTCTGGGGAATCGGTGGGTAAAGTAATGACGACCTCTGTTTATTTACTTTGTCTTGTTTGTCATGTTTCAAACAATACAGATGCCCCTTGTGGATATATGTTGATTAACATGCTCTTTGCAATCAGTACAGTTGGAGATGGATTTGTAATCACCCTGTGCTTCAGATTACAACGTGAAATGTATGTAACCGTGCAATTAAGCAGCCTGTTAAAGGGTTAAAACCAATATAAATACGTGATTTGTTTACCTGCGTTTGGTAGGTGTCGTTTGTGATGTTAGTGACTAATTGGGGCAGAACACATTAGGAGCCGAAAGCATTAAATAATCGAATGGAAGTTCTTTCCTTCCCCTGTAAAGTTACCACTTGGGATTGATTGGACGTGACTGATTGAGAAAAGCAGATTAAAGGGCAAGTTTTGGAAGCTTACATGGAGTTGTTAATTAAGCGACAGAACCGGAGAGGGAGTGTGTTATCGCGAAATAACATCACGGCTGTGATTTGTTCACCGTAGATCATCACAGCCGAGATGTTATTTCGCGATAACACACTCCTCGAGTGTTCTATTGCTTTAATACAACAGTTAAATAAATACAGTAATAAATTAATAAACTGGGCCGTGAACGCGGCGT
The DNA here is from genome assembly GCF_904425465.1 of Colossoma macropomum. Classification (NCBI taxonomy): domain Eukaryota; kingdom Metazoa; phylum Chordata; class Actinopteri; order Characiformes; family Serrasalmidae; genus Colossoma; species Colossoma macropomum. The sequence continues at coordinate 1,946,475 of NW_023494784.1, forward strand.
TTAATATGTTTTAATGTTCGCAGTTCCTTCACCAAATTATAGTTCCTTAACGAGCAGCTTGTTGCTACGTCAGAGTAATGAGCTCCGCCCACTCGCTGCACAGCCGGCAGTTCGTTCTCCAGCTCCTTACACTAAATTCCCAAACTGTCATCACCACTGAGCAGCTTTTCAGTCGGCAGCTGAGACAGAAGAACAGCTGAACAACCTGGAATCAGCCAGAAATGAACCCAACACCATTCGCCAAACTAAATGGGCTGTAAGATGCTTTACAGACTGGCTGGAACAAAACAACATTAATACTGATCTGGCAAAAACTGACAAAACTGAGCTGAACTTGATATTGCGGCAGTTTTATGGCTCAGTCTGATTTGGTCAGACTCTGAAGATCAGACTACTCGTTTGCCGAATGGTATTGGGTTCATTTCTGGCTGATTTCATGTTGTTTAGCTGTTCTTCTGTCACAGCTGGCGACTGAAAAGCTGCTCAGTGGTGATGACAGTTTGGGAATTTAGTGTCGTCTCATCTTCAGAGTCTGACCAAATCGGCTGTCGGTCAAATGTGATCTTAAAAGTGTCCATTTTCTGTTTGTGGCAAAGTAAGAAGTAAAAACGGTCAAATGTCTTGAGCCTCTGGCTGGAACTAACTGTTGTATAATGTTATGTATAACTGTCAGAACTCACATGAGGAAGTCTATTTGAGTGTATTCAAACAGAGCTGACGTGGGCCCAGTGTACCTGCAGTCTGGAGTCTAAGGCTTTAACCGTCAGAACAACGCTCTCCTGGGCTGGATCACTCTGATTTAGGTCTTCACTCTCCGCTCCTCCACACTGTGAGGAAACAAACAGGGAACACGTGGTTTACACCAATGTGCCAATTAAATGGAGTTATGCATGTATGTACATGATTAGAAACCCCTACCTTGTGCTTCCACTCACTGGCCACTTTATTAAAAACACCTACCTTGAGCTTCCACTCACTGGCCACTTTATCAGAAACACCCACCTTGTGCTTCCACGTCACTGGCCACTTTGTCAGAAACGCCTACCTTGTATCTACAATACCATTAAGCATAAGTACACCATGTAGGTCTACCTTGCATCTACACATGCACCAAAACTAATGCATGACCAATGTGGCTGACTGACCGAGTAATGGACACCGCAGAGGTCAGTGAGGAGGAACTTCCCGAGGACTTCTTTTGCAGCATCTTCAAACAGCAGCAGCATCTGTTCTGATCCGCAGCCCACAAAGTCGTCTACCAGCAGGTCACTGACCCCCGTCCAGCAGGCTGCAATCTGGTGGGATAAATGGCACAAACATCACTCTAAATTAACACAGGCTGGAGGCTTATGTACAGCATACATGCTGGGTGGATCGTTTTTATTGACCATGGCTCATATAAAACCTTTTTACAGTGTGATGCACTACACCAAACTGGTTTGGTGTCTTAAGTTTACTTCTTTAGTTTTAGCACTGGAGTTATGAAGCTAATGAAGCTGAAAAGTCATGGGAGCTTCTAACCCACCAATTAGCACTGGGCTTAAATCACACTTGCCTCAAACCGTCTCCAATAGACTTGATTATGTGGTTTCTAACACTGGATGATATTCTTTTAGCTATAAACAAAATTCAGGCTTCCTGGTGGCTGCTACTGTCTTTTAGTTATGCTAATATACCTTAGTTCATATTTACAGATAACAGTGAGTGCATTTACATGCACTCAATAATCCAATCATAATCGGATTTCTGCAGTTATCTGATTATTTAAAAGGACATGTAAACAGCACACTGATTTATTAGAACGGAGTACGGTCTAGAAATCTGATTAAGAAATCTGATAAAGAGGCTGTATTTTAACTCAGTAATCAGATTTCTCAGTGCATGTGAACTCTTACTCAGATTTCTTTCAGATCAGTCTGAGCATGTGTGAAAACAGACGATAGTACCGGAAATAAGTGATGCAGCGAAATACTTTATACTTTTTACAACTACATGCTTGATGAAGTGAAGGATTTAAATATTCCTCGCCTTCTAAATGACGTATGTTTATAGTTACAGGTAAAGTGGCACAATGTTTTAAAAAAAGCTGCGGCATGAAGTTTGAGTTGTATGTTACGTTTACATCACGTCTTCTTCTGTGAGTTTATTGGCTGGTTGTAAAGCAGAAATCCGATCACTGCCTGACTCATATAGACCTATTTTCCCCATTATCTGATTACTCGGGAGCATGTAAATGTGTTTATCAGATTACTGACAAAATCTGATTTTCTGTAGTTATTGGATTATTAAGTGCATGTAAACTCACTCATTGCCTCATACAGAGTCAGAAACCACATAATCAAGTCTATTGATAACAACTCTAACTCTACAGGCTCCAGTGCTAAAACTAACAAAGCAAACTTCAGACACCAAAACATGCAGCATCACGGGGTCAATCCAGTGAGGCAACGCCCCACCAACCTCACTACTGTGCACAAGATTCTATAAAAGCAAGTGGCAAAGAAAAATAAGGGGCTACATCAAGTAACACAGGAAGGTTTTCATGCATCACTTTGTATTGGCTGCATTTTAGGGAGGTGCTGCATGCTGCAGGAAGATAAATTAGCATAAGTTCTAAAAAAACAAACGTGGCCTGTGCAAAAGTTTGGCCTCCCCAGTCAAATGACGTTTTGATTTTTTTTTTTAAGTGAAAATAAGCTTACACGTCCTACACAGAGAACACACTTCTGCACATTTGAAGGCTGTTTACTTGTTGAATTTGATCATATTGGGAAAAAAATAAAATGTGGCCTGTGCAAAAGTTATGGCACATTTACACTGACTGTTTAAATATTTTAAACTCAAATACAAACGCAAATAAACAGCAATCATGTGCTAAAATTGGCAGAAAAATGTAATATTTTGGTGTGTTCTAACTTATTTTCCCTTAGAAAACCAACAAAACGTCTAATTTGACCAAGAGTTTTCAGACTTTTGAGAGATTTCCTAAATGGATAATAGACTTTTGGTGATTTGCTGTAAATGTGGCTCTCCTGTTGATTCTTTCTTGAACATGCCAGTCCTCCCACAGATCAGTCTTGATTGATCGGCTACATTAGAGGTATTTTTTCAATGGATTATCATCAGAGAACAGAGGGATGTAGGCTTGTGCCGTTTTCTCCAATCTACAGCCAGCAGGGGACTGTCAGAAGACATGCATTAGCACTCAGACGCTCGGACGTCCGATGCCCCACAGAACATGGCCTCAGGGGACGGCACGGTCAACACGTAAACCCGGAATCCGAGAGTGTGACCAGAATAAAATTCAGACGCCGTCCGCCACTTTCAAACCACTCTCCTCTCAAGAAAGCTTTCACGTCTCTGTCCTGGAATCTTTTCTTGGTTGGCTTGAAAGAGGAAAAGCTTAAAAAAGGATCCCTGAGTACTAAAAAATGAGCTGTTCGCTGTAAACAACCAGCATGAGCGCCGCCGACGCTGAACAGCATGATGTAATACGTGAGCAGTTGGGGAAACTCAGTGGACGTGAGCTGGCTAAAGAAGGAAGCACCTCAGTGCCCAAATTTTCTACTGTGTCTTGCCTTGAAGCAGTGGTTTCTGTGGTTGCTGCCAAAAAGAAACACTATTTCATTGCTATATTTGAAGTTTGGGGGAAAATCATGATGCAAGATCCAAAAATCAGGCCTAGATCTACTAAACTGGGCTGCAACAATCAGTCAAAGTTGTTTAGTAGCTGATGACAATTTCTGAAAAATTGGTGACAACATTTTTATTGTCTTTTGTTATTATGTACTTAACCCTCTAAGCTCCAAAGGTAGTTACTGAATAAATCTTAATTGCACTGAATGTCTCAATTTTAATAAGCCTGAAGTTCAAAGATTTTAAAGGGTCCACATATCAATTCTTCTCATAGCTACATAGCTCATAAAATTCCAAAGTAATTATTAAGCAGTACTTATGTTTGATTAATAACTGAATAATAGACGTGCAGTTTAAGGGGAGAAAAAATAAAAGTGCTCTATAATGTTCATATGATCCACACAGTCATTCTGACAGACTGTAATACACCACAGGAAGTGTAGGTGGCGATACTGGTGCAACACAGAACTGTGAATGATGGCGTGCAGTAAAAAGAGAAGAAATTGAAGAAGGCAGAACATTAATCAAATAATTCTCGATTATAAGTGAAAATATATGCTGCAACCCTACTACTAAAGGCACTGAAGGCTGAAGAGCACATTGAATGTGTGGAAGTGATAATCAAAATAATTAAATAATAATAATGAAATAATGAATATAATGGAATAACGAAATCTATATTTAGCATTCGAAGCTGTGTTTTTTTTCAAGCAGCTAAAGTTGTAACTTAAAGTTCAATACGTTTCATCAGCAAAGACCTTTAAAAACAACAGTGATTGTTAATTTATTAAAAAGTTTTAACCTAAAATTGACTGTTAAAATATGGAAAATGGTTTAGTTGAATACTTCACAAGCTCACGTTGGCTCATAGTACAACAAACTGCACCGCCTTCCATTCGCCCACTGAGGATGAAAAAGCAGGAATGACTGGGGGTATCTGCCAAGCCTCCTCCAAGGTGGTCCTCCTCAGATGAGCCAATAACTCCAGGAGCTTCTCAATCCTCCACTCCACTCGCAATGACGGAGCTCAACTCGACCTGCTTGTTGCCCTCACTGCTGCTTTCCATGATAAAAAGCCAACTAGCCCATTAAAACAACTCAATAATATAAATAAAAGCAACTAACTAAAAAGAACTAAAACTGAAACCACAATGGTGCCAAATAAAAAGGAAATTCTAATTCGTTACAGCCTTTTTTGTGCATCATTAAAGTTGAACTATGAACTCTACAACTACAAAATATGAACTCTAAGATTACGAGTGAGCAGCTGGGCTTCAGCCTGACTATTTATACGCTGTTGCTGCCAACTAGATATATTTTTAACAGCAGTGAGGAACATCTTTAAAATTGTGGGTCATTTTCAGAAACGAGTATTCAAAATGTGTAAATTCCTGTTCGGGCCAGCCCTAGTTCGTTTATTTGGGAATGCTGTTTCCTCACTCTAAATGGCTTATTTTCCTTCAGTATACCAATCTACACCATGGAATATCAGTCACACTGTAATCCTGCATTGTGTTTTTACTCAAATAAATTAAGTCTGTTGTACATAAAACTCAGTATATCCCACATATTGCTCAAAGTTTTAAGTTAAGGAAATGTTTTTGATGATTTTGCACACTTAAATGGCATTTTTGAGTTGAATTAACTTTGCTATTTAGTTTAGTCTGTTGCCATGGCAGCCTTAAAACCCTACAGTCAAAAAATGACATTTCTGTTGGTTTTAATGTTTCTTTCTCATTAAAGTTGCTGGACAAATGTGTGAAACTTAGTGAAACTAAGTGAGCTGTAAAATACAGTTACGTTTGTTTTGTTAACATGATCTTGTTGGATAAAACGTACTTCTTTCCCATTGGCTCCTGGCTCCGTCTATTTGCGTACTGGGTGTTTCTTTCCATTTGTTTATCTCACCGTCAGTGTTTTCATTCCACCCAGGCTGCCTTTCCTCAGGCGTATGCTTTCATATATTCTTTATTCAGCTGCCTGACCTTGTGTTGTTGGCTAAAAGTGCAGGTTATCGCTCTCTTTGCTGGTGAATTGGTGTCTGTGTTGGTGGATGACCACGTTTACACTAAGGGTTTACCCTACTGTGTTTGACAAAGTGGTCAGTATCACTTAATTAGAAAAAGTTTCTTAATTACCCAATGAAACATATGATTAAATGGCAATTTCAAAACGTTAAATTAGGCTACGTTCACATTACCAGGCTGAAGTGGCACAAATCCGATTTTTTGCCCTAATGTGACTCAGATCTGATGTTTTCAGAGCTGTGTGGACACAAATCTGATCTTTTCAAATCTGATCTGAGTTTGTGCTGATGAAGAACGTGAATCATTCACATGATGTTACTGAGTAGGATGAGCTCATGAGGGTCATTTCAGGACGCCGGTTCGTCACATTAATGACAGATTTGAGTCGCTTACCTAAACGAGTGTGAATCATTGAGTCAGAGAGATCGGATTTGAGCAAAAAATCGGATTTGAACAACGAGGCTTGTAATGTGAACGTAGCTTTAAAATAATTAGGATTTCCAAGTTGCACAAACATGCGTTTATGTTAAACTAACACAAAAATTACAGTTATTCTAACTCAAGTTTTCATTACACATTACTTAACTTTTTTAAGGCAACCAGTGTCCTCAGGTTTTTTAAAGAACGTTCAACCTATCCGGGCTTACAGTGTGGGCTCTACTGTTAAGAGCGAAAACCTACCTTAAAACTGTCTTTCCACACTGCACACACATTGCCATGGTCGAAAACGACGGCAATGATGCAGCCACCATCTCCAATGTGGACTATCCGAATGCTCCGAGGGTGCTCGTATGGAAGAACACACACATCTTCGGGTAACCCGTTCTCAAAACGCACCAGCTGTTTCCTGCAAGTGGCGGCCAGGACGGTAGACCTCAGCAACCCGTCCGCCTCTTTGGCCGAGAGCACCATCATGCATTGGACGACCGAGCTGTAGGCCTCAGGCAAAAGGCACGTCCCGCTGAAGGTTCTGCCATCCTCAAGGAAGTACAGGAGGAGTCTGTTTCCCCTGGTGGCTTCCCCGGTTGATTGTTTTTCTAAACCTAGAACGCCTATTCTTCTTTGACAAAGAGGCAACTCTCCAATGAAGCTGACATTCAAACGAATGGGGACCTCTACCACCCCACCAAGTTCTGAGGAAGTGCAGAAGACCCTGTCCTCGTGACTCCACACCAAAGTGGGCCCACAGAATATCAAGACATGATCGTCTATCTCGAAAGGCAGCACAAGCTCTACGTGGAGCTTGCCGCTGGTTGAACCGTCCAAAGAGTAAAGCATGTACTTGAAGCCCTGGCTCGCCTTTTTGCGCTGCCTCAATAAAATGCAAGGCACCTTCTGCCTCGTCTTGATGTCCACAGCTGAGGTGCAATGAACTACGTCAACGTCTCTGGAGGCACTCTTGTACACGGAGCTGATTCGGCCATCCTTGTTGAAGAAGCCACCAGAGTCTTGGCCGAAGGCCATCCTCCAGAATGCGATCTCGGACCCTTTTGGACTTGTACGTCTACGCTGGACGACGAAGAGGCTTCCACAGAGTGAGGTGATTCGGATTTGCTGCTCAGGTGCCATGGCCACTGATTTAAAGTCTTAAAGTCTCTCAGTTAAAGTGGTAAGTCTAATAGCATCAAGAACACTCTTTGATTAAAGATGCTGCAAAAAAGGTGGGAAAAGTGTGAATGGGATTAATCAACGAGTCAAATAAAGTATAAAGCACACCTCAGTCTCCAAAAATAACAACATATTAATATATTTACACTTATTCATCTTTAATAATGCTCTAAATTGGTGTTACTGGCTATGACTCACTGGACAGCTAACCACAAAAACACAGCAAACTAGTCATAAAACGGCTTTAACGTTGAAATGTGTGAGAAACTATGTGTAAATATCATATGTGGGGATATTTTATACATTACCTTCATATTTTTCACATTACCTCAACATATGCCTGAGCGCTCGAGCTCCATTTGTTTTCACTGACCAAACGAAGCCCGCCAAACGCGCCACTGTGTGAGTCACGTGAGAGGCGCCACGTCACGACGTTCCTTAAAGCTACAGCACTGTTTTGAGCCGGAATGGCGACGTCTCCCCACTTCATTGATGCCTTCCTCTTGTAAAAGTCGTTGATTCTATTTTAAAAAGCTGCGTTGACGGATTAAAACGCAAAAGAAAGAACGTAGTTCCATAAATTACAGCGCATTAAACGGATAATTTTGTTCCCCGACTCAAAATTCACAACATTGGAATTGTTTTGGCGTCTCTAGAGCCAAGATGGCGCTCACAAAGTTGCTGTTTCCACTTTATCCAGCCACTATCAGGAAACCGGAGCCAAGATGGCCCCCAGCGGGCTGCAGTTTCGGAAACAACCAGAGACAGGTACTTTATTTTCCCCCCCTTAATCTGACAAAGTTTTGAATCCACTAAATAACAATCAAACTAACACTGGGGGCATGTGAATATATACATATATAGCATTTCGGGGACCTTGATATTTTTCACACAAGCAGTAAGATTGTAAATAAAAGAGTAAACAGTATATAGAATTTTTAAAGGGGGAATTAAATCGATAAAAAAAATCTGCATAATTAAATGGTTAAGATGAAAGTAATTCAGAGTGGTTTGAAATGCTCCGTTTTAGAAATACAGAGTCAGAATTGATTGTTCACAGTGGCGGTCATAGGAACCGGACGTCTGAAAAGTCTAATGACTCTAAAAGCTTCCTCACATTTTTTACATGAAATGGTTATAAACACACTGCCTGATGTCTGAGACACTGTTTTATGATAGTTTTAGAAGGGTTTGTCCCAAAACATAGACATGCTGGGTGTTGTAATTGAGTATAATGAACCATTTCACATCGAAGCACTCTGATTTTGTTTAGATCTCAGACTTTGAATTATGAAGAAATTGTACAATGTTTGTGGAATTTCCTTAAAATCAGCACAGACCAGCAAAACTAGCATATGTTGTGTTTTGAATGGTATGCTGGTCAGCGGCAATGAAAGCTGTTAAGATAATCACCACCAAAACCAGCACATGTTGTGTTTAGGAGGCTGGTATGCTGGTATGTCCATGCTGGGTGACCAGCTAAACCAGCACCAGACCAGCATGGAATTCATGCAAGGCTGACTACTTGCACCTAGATACTTTGTCCTATTTTTTTCCTATTTATTTCCCTTTACTGACATCAGCATAGAATGAATAACAGTCACATACACACACGGAAAACAGACACACACACATATGGTCAAAATGTTAACAAAAACCTAAAACTGACTACTTTTAGAGCCAACATGTCGCCCATTGCGCAGCAGTTTCAGTCATAGCCAGCTAGTTTCAGGTAGCCAGAGCCAAGATGGCGTCCAGTGGACTCCAGTTTCACAGGGCACCGGTCGCTTTTTTCGTTTTACCTTTATTTGCCTAAACAAAGAATAACAGCTAAGTTAAACACGGAGCCCCTATGGTGTCTTTTTGATTATTTTTAATAAGACGTAGACACATTTATACACTGAGGCCACGTCTTAACATAGCCCATGAGGCCTATACTATACTGAGGCCACAAATTAATATATTGTGTCCATGAAATTACTATATTAAGACTATATGAGGCTATACGTTATGGGAAGCTTAACTCGTGGCCTCAATGTTATTTTTTGGCCTCAATATATTTGTGGCTTCGGTAAATGTATTAGTGGCCACACCTTATTAAAAGTAATCACCATGTTACCGTAGGGCCTCCGTGGTTAAAATAATATTGGGAATTATTGGATATTAGATAGTATAATACATATTATGTTGCCAAAATTGTGAACGAAAGTAAACACTTTCGGAGCCAACATGGCGCCCGGTAGGCCGCGGTTTCCTCCCCGTTGAGGAAACTCTGCCCAGTCAGTGTACAGCTAACATGGCGGACGGCGGACAGGCTGAATCAGAGCAGGTATTCGGACACTAAATTATCGAAATATACCGACCTGACTGCATTTCCGACCCGTTAAACATCGCACTAACTCTCTTTCCCTCTCTCCGAAAAGGATGTCGAGAGCAAGATCCGAGAAACGCGCCAGAGATTTAAGGAGGAATACGTTCAAGGTGAGCTGTCAGCTAACTTTCCCTATAGATTAACATCAGCCAGACCAACACATGAGTATTAAAACCAATATTAACTCTAATATTGGCTTATTAGTGATCTGAATTGCTTCACTGAATGCAATAGACAATGCTTGATACAGTAGCAAGCCTGGCATTCTCTGCATTTCTCTGCATTAGCTTTAGTTCATGTAAGTGAAGTTTCTGTTTTTCTCAGTAGTTTGAAGACAGAGTTAGTTAGATGTGGTAAGATTATACAATATTGTTTTGCCTAACAGCAGATTTTTTAGCTTTAATTATACAATAATAACTACATGTAAGCTTAATGCCATTGGGCTGCTCTTATAATGAGTGCTGGGGGTGAATACAGGATATAAAACGTTCATAATGTTCATAGTCATACACTATTGACATCCTCTGTTCAGTAATGCATTGATTAGGTTAATGTGTCATTACCCAGCACTGTAGTGATGCAAGATGACGTTGCACCACTAGCTGTTCAGTGGAAAAGGGTGAAAAGTCAATACTGACACTGTGAATTCCATGTTAGTCTCAAGCGAGGCATGATTTTAAAAAAGAATTTTCATAATTTCTGCATAAGTCGGTGGCTGAGATGTAAACAAAGCCGTTCAGAGTGGTTTAATGTGAAAGGGTTCATTGTGGAGAAGCTAAATGACTTGGATTTCTTCACAGTGGTGGTGATGGGAATGGGGTCACCATGCTTGCAACACAAATATAGCCATTTTATTCACTCTCCAAAACCACCTGCACACGAGTTTTTATATGGACTTTTGATGATGAGAGAATTAAAAGAAGTTTTCCCAGGGGACTTTTTTGCCTTACAAGCTTTCTGCCATTGAGTTTTTATGAATGTTGTAGGCCAAAACCTTCTTAAAGCTACCTTAAAACGATGTCTGAGCTTTTCATGGAATAACTTTATGTGAGGGAGCTTTTAGAAGAGCACGTCTGGTTTCTGTCACCACCACTGTGAACAGTTCTCACTTTCACTAAAACCGAGCATTTTACTTTATATGTCAGCCATTTTAATTATGCAGAAATTTTTAAAAATCGGTCAAATTCCTCTTTAAGTTGTTTGGAATTAGGTCATTGAAAACAGCCCAGCACCTTTACTGAATATGACTCTACTGAAATGTCTTTTTACATAGAATTACATATTTCTTTTCAAAGACCCAAAAAATCTCCAACTAAAATCAGACATCTTGGACTGAGAGGATATTTTTGTGCATATTATCCTATACGATCCAGCTAGACCTCTAATGCTTAACGTAAGAGTGGGATTTGTTTGCCAAGACAGTAGTAAGCATGGTAATGGTAAGCCTTACTATATACTTAACCTAATGGCAGCTGAAGTTTCCTAAAGCAGTTTGTGGGCTGACGTCTAACTGCATGGTCAATTTGGTCAGTCTAGGAAACTTTCAAAGCTGGTTTACAAGTTGAATCCAAATAAATAGATGCTGTTTATTCATTGTTGAATGAAGGCTTGAAGGCTACAAGCTCAAGGTCAAATTGGGGGTAATTAAAAAAGCACGTGGGATGATGTTTAAACCATTTTGTGATGCTCTAAGGATGATTGCCTTGTTTGTGTTAAATTAGCACTTAATGCTTGTAAAATATAGTCATAAAATTATAGATGTGCGTGACCACTCTGAGCACTGTAGTGTTTCATTTATTCACCAAATTTTGACTGCTGATATCATGCTAATTGCATTAGCCCATGAATGGGAATTCCCATATAATGTTAGCATCAAGCTAACGAGTGTGTGTTCATTTCTTAATGCTCCGGAAAGTTAAATTAGACCTTCAACCTAAGATATTTCACTAAATTGGAGTTTTACAGTCTCTTTATAATGCGGTTGAATATGGTTACACTATTAATAGAGAAATAAGCCAACAGTGTCTCATAGCGCCTGAGTATTGAACCCTTTCAGACCCAGTGCTCTGATGAGCCCCATTCTTATTCTAAATAACAGTAAATTGAATGTTAATAATTGTTTATAAATACTGTTTACGTCTGATGGCCATCACAATGCACACTGGTTCTGAAGAGCAGCAACGGTCCAGCATTAATATATGTTAATTTTAAGTTATGGCAGGTAAATCTCGAAACAATCTGAATTTAGGAATAAAGTGATGCTTTACAACAGAACTTATTCAGTTTTATTACATATTTTGATACACATACTCTCATTCATATGCACATAAATGTATTTACAGGCCATAAATGTGTGTCTGAGTGTATATGCGGTTTTGTTAAACAAGGAGCTCAGCGGACTGTTAAAGGGCTAAAAGGCAGATCCAGTAATATTCAGAGTTCGGCTTTGAGTTCGGCTTTGAGTTCGGCTTTGAAAAATATAGTCATATAATTATAGACGTGCCAGCCGTTCGTGACCTCTCTGAACTCAGGAGTGTTTAATTAATTTATTCACCAAATTTTGACCGCTGGTGTAATGCTAATTGCATTAGCACATGAATGGGAATTCCTGTGTATTGTTAGCATCGAGCTAACAAGTGTGTCTGTTAATTTTTTTCATGCTCTGGACAATTAAAACAGACTTTCAAAGTAAGATATTGTACTTTGTTGGAGTTTTACAGTCTCTCTGTAATGCGCTTGAATATGGATGCACTCTTCAAAGAGTGACTAGCCAACAGTGTCTCATAGCACAGAGTTTTTAACCCGCAGTGCGCAGTGATGATCTTACTCCATTCATATTCTAACTGACAAATCAAAGGTTAATAGTTGTGTATAATTACTGTTTACTAGCTTTGTCTGATGGCCATTACGGTGCACACTGGTTCTAAATAAGCAGCAACATTCCAGCATTGATATATGTTCATTTTAAGAGTTATGGTGGGAAAATCTCAACATTTAGGAATAAAGTGATGCTTTAAAACATTACGTTTTTAGTTTCATTACATGTTTTGATTCACATAGCCTCATTCATATGCATATATATCTCGCTGTTGTCGGATGACGTTTTTCAGTTTTTGACATAATTTGAAAATACCTGTTGTCCTTTACATTGTATGTAAATTTCATGATGAATAGACTAAAAGAAATGACCCAAAGTCTGGCGGCAGTCTGGTTCCATAGGCTTACATTAAAAGTAGAGTATGTTTTTTCCTTCTCCTGTAAAGTGACCATTTTGGAGATGTGATATACGAGTGATATACGTATTTATTTATTTATTTATTTATATTTATATATACATATGTGTGTGTGTGTGTGTGTGTGTGTGTGTGTGTGTGTGTGTGTGTATATATATATATATATATATATATGTACACACACACACACACACACACACACAATTAGGTATTTACAGGCCATAAATGTGTGTATGTGTTGTGTCTGAGTGTATATGCGGTTTTGTTAAACAAGGAGCTCAGCAGACTGTTTAAGGGGCTAAAAGGCGAATCCAGTAATATTCAGAGTTCAGCTTTAAGTTCAGATATTTATTGTAAGTTACTGTAAACATGAAACACGGCTGAGCGTGTTAAGCCCAGTGTTGGAGGGGAAAAAGCTGTTAGCTTGATGCTAATGTACAATGGAAAACACTATATAGCTGCTAGCAGAAATTAGCTTTATGCAGGTTTTTTTGAAGAAAACTACACACAAAAGTGGCTCATCGACAACGAACGGGCAGAAGAATGCGTTCTTCGCTCCAACGCCAGTTACTCGGAGTCTTTATCTTGTAAACAGGTGTCATTTGAGCATCAGTTAGCTGGACTGGACCCTTCAGCCTGCTAACTAATGTTATGATAGCGTTAGCTTAGCCAAGCAAGCTACAGCTCAAACACTACAGAACGGGTTGGAGTTCAGCTTTCTGTCACCAGTCGTTCTGTTTTTTACATGAATTTTTATCGTCCGATGTTCTGTTGGTCACAGTTAAACCTGTTTGGTAGTGAGGAGAGCTGGTAGTGTGCTAGCTAAGCTAATGCTAAGCAGCTCCTCTCTTCTAGTTAGCAGCTTAACAGTAACTGATGGTTTGTGTTTTATCGAGACGTGGGCTGAAAAGCCCTTCCTTTAATTTGGCGAACTGAACTTTTTATTTGTTCAATTAATTTGTTTTACGGTTCCAGCAAGATGTGCTGGTACAATACCCGGCATATATCGGTCCACTAGCTTGATGAGGTCGGCACCCTGCTGACTGTTTGCCACTGCTGGTCCACCCTCGGACCACCCAGATTACTGTCCTGCAAACAAGCTCTAACTAGTTTTTAATCTCCTCAAGCAGATTTTAAATGCACAGAGACTTTTATTTTGGGAAATAAACTTGGACAAATATTACAAAGAACTGAGAGGAAAAAGTAATGACTAGGTCTGAAAAAAAAATCAGTAAATTGGACTGTAGGTGGAAAATGAACGATGATGAGTGGAGTTTTGTCTTTTACTTTGCTTAACCACCGGTGGGCTGCCCGCAAAACGCCAGTGGACCGCCAGTTTTGCCATCAGTGGGTCAGGAGTGGTCCACTATCTTCTTGCTATCAGGGTAGTGACGTAAATGCATCATCCCACCAAACGGTTCTGTGGCCCTGAGCACAGTGTTGTCAAAACACACTGAGTCTGGTTTGTAAGCGTTCCGTGTCGATCCATGTGCAAATGCCACTAGAACAGTTTCTCTCCGTGCTCAGAACCGTTCGGCCCTGCGGTGAAAACGAGGCCTCAATGATGTCTAGGTAGCATAACTTACTGACACTTACGGCCTGAGCAGTGTGAGCAAAAACGCAGTGTGAACTATAAAGAGGAAAGAAAGACCTTCAGTAAAACCCAGTGTGATCCATGCAGCTGTTCCGTGTTCTAGGACATCTGGTTGTACTATACGTATTCTGTTCTACACTATACTTTACAAATAATACACTGTGCAGCCCTAACTTTATCAATAATAATGCAATTTTTCAGATTCAACCGACAAGTATGACTCCAGAGACCTGGAGCGACTCATGAAGGACGACGCGCTGGTCGATGGCTACCTCGCCTGGAGGCATTTTGTCGTGGACGACACCCTGAAGATGATCGACGAGAGTTTACAGTGGCGGAAGGAGTTTAGCCTGAATGGTACGTTGGGCTGATGGGCTTTTTCATGATTAAATTCCTGATTTTCAACATTTCTGCATAATTCGGTTGTTGAGATGTAAGCAAAGTTACTCAGAGTGTTTTGAAAGCAAATGCTTTGTTCTGGAGAAACTTACCTACTGATATTAAGAGTGGTGATAGGAACCAGGGGTCGCCATGACTACAACACAAATATAGACATTTTATTTACTATCCAGAACCACCAGTGAACCTACACGAGTCTTCTGAGTTTATGTGGAATGTTGATGATGGAAAATAGTGGAAAATCTGAGTTCTCTTGGGGGACAACACCATGCAACACCATGCATTTAAGGCCAAAGTCTTTTAAAAACTGTCATAAAACAGTGTCTCAGTCATCAGGCAGTGAATTCATAACCATTTCATGTAGTAACTTTCTGTGAGGGAGCTTTTAGAGGTGGACGTCTGGTTCCTATCACCACCATTGTGAGCAGTTGTGACTGTAAGTTTCTCTAGAACGGAGCGTTTCACACCAAACCACTCTGAACGACTCTGTTTACATCTTAACTGCACAGTTTTGCTGGAACTTGCCTTGTTTAATCTGTTGTAAGCAAATTTTTTAGCTCCAGAAGTGTAAATTGATGATGGTCGTGAATTGGTTACCAGGAAATAACAGCTGGAGGTTTCATGTAGTGCTTTTGTTTAAAAGAATAAACAAAGTTGTGACGTTTTTTCGTGACAGCAGTGTTATGCATTATGTATAATATAACTTGTTGCCATAAAACTGGTCAGCAGGATTCGTCCAAAGCTTTGCACAAGGAGACTTTTTTCACTTTCGGCCCACTGAAGGCGGGTATTGTTTGCGAGCTGTGAGTTTCTCTATAGGCAGTGAGGAGGAGACAATCATGCCCATTGTCTGCGTTTAATTCATTTCCTTCTGAACGCGCCGCAGATTTATCTAGGCCATTTTAAACGGCTTCAGCCAAAGAGAACTCATTAAAAGACGCGCACGTCAGGAAGCAGCTATATTATAAATTGAATTAAATGGAGACTTGGCAAACGCGTCTATTAACTGTGCTGGGAGAAACATAATTAGCCTGTGTTTTTTAATGAGGGCCTACGTTACGGAGCGAGCGTGTGCTTTGATGTTGGCTGTGTCTTTAACTGGACGCTGTTGTCGTTTTTGCAGACCTCACGGAGAGCAGTATTCCGAGGTGGATGTTCGAGACGGGAGCGGTCTACCTCCACGGCTACGACACGGAGGGCAACAAACTCTGTACGTTTGGATTTATGGATTTTCTTGAACTTGTGGAGGTTCTCATGTGACCTTAAGTAGAGATGCACCGAAATTTCATCCAGCAGAACATTTTGGCAGAAAATGGTCAAAAAAAATGAAATGGGGCTACAACAAAGTACCGTAATGAAACACTTAACAGATCATTTTAGTGAAAATGAAAATAAATAGTGATTACAGACTCTGCTTCCTTCACTCTCCTGCACCACTCGGCGCAGACGCATTCAGTTGTTTGAACAGCAGATTAACAGTAGCCACAATTACATGTGGCCTAAAACTTTTATTTGACTGACCCTTTTATACAGGATAAAGTATGTGTGTAATTTCCCCAAATCACCCCAAATAGCCCAAGTCAAAACACCAATTACACCAGTTAATATAGTAAAATGGGCTCATTCAACTGACAGAAATCGGGCAGCTCTGTGAGAGGTGGAGAGATCGACTGCTTCGCAGCTTTTTAGAATGACTTCATTCATTTTGGTTGTTTTACTGTTATTATTTTATATTGTTTATATATGATTTAGTGAAATTTATTTAGGCTGTTCATTAATTTGGGGGATTTCTCTTCATGCCTGCTCCCACACGCAACACTGAAAATTAGTCCCACGCCACAAGATACTGTAAAGCAACTGATCACAGATTCTCATAGTTCACGGAGACGGCAGAGCCTTCCATGCAATGGCCACAGCTGCCCAGCAAAACACCAAAAATAACCGCTCTGTGGTTTAATTACTGCCCTGTGTTTAAATGCTGAATAAACAGTGTTTGGTGAAGTTGCTCACAGTGAGCCTGATGACCACGACTGCTGTGTTATTTCAGCAGAGAATAACGTATTTGTGAATAGACTGTGTCAGATATCGGATGTCAGTTCACTTTGACGGAACCCAGGCGGGGGCAGGATAAATGATTCCAATTTGCTGAAGTCTTGCGGGAGCGGGACTAAAAAAACCAGTCCCGCTCAGACGTCTAGTGAGAGGTACTTTAAGATATTTCCTTCTCCTAGTTCACCAGCATGTTTTAGGTCACAGTAGTTCTGTTTTGATCTTGAGGATTCACTTCATTTGGTTATGATGTCTGAAAGCATCATCCCAAACCCCAAATGTAGTTGAGCCAAGAAATGGTTGGTGTCTGAAGGTTACTGAGCTACGAGGCTGATATAGTTTCATAGCTCCAGTGCTAGAAGTAACACACAATCCGAAACCATCAGAATCTTAATTGTGCATTCAGATAAATATTTGGACTACTAGTTCAGACTTGTGGGGCGCTGTGAAAATTTTTGTCTGAGCCGAGTCAAAACAAAAAACATTTTAACTCAGAAAATATCCAAAATTGAGTCGAATCTTGACCTTGATATATACTCAGACCAACACAACACACACTAACACACCACCATCACGTCAGTGTTACTGCAGTGCTGAGAATGATCCACCACCCAAATAGCACCTGCTCTGTGAGGGTCCATGGGGGTCCTGACCACTGAAGAACAGGGTAAAAGGGGGCTAACAAAGTATCAGAGAAACAGATGGACTACAGTCTGTAACTGTAGAACTACAAAGTGCACCTATACAGTAAGTGGAGCTGATAAAATGGACAACGAGCGTAGAAACAAGGAGGTGGTCATAATGTTATGTCTGATTTGGTGTATTTATCATTGCGGTCCTAGGAAAGATCAGGCTGGTTTAAAGGAAGACGTGTCCTCTGTATCAGACCTTTTGATTTTACTGAATGTTATCTAACTGTTGAGGTGATAATGAGAAGTGAAGTTCTTGGCAGTTTTGTGAGCAGAAACACATGACAAGCCACATGATGAAGAACTGTGTAGTGATAAGTGACCTACAATGCTGTTTATGGCTTGTTTATACAAAGTCAGGCTTTGTTGTATCGTATGTACTCGCTGCTTCCTCTTTGGCCTTCTATCAAATAGCTCAGCAGCAAATCAGAAGTTCTTGTATTGTGTCATACAAAACTGAATGGTTCAAAGTAGGACTGACATGAAAATTGTCACACATACCAGTTTTAAGGAGCTACTAACTTTGGAGGAACGATTTCAATACAGTTTTGAAAAATGGAATAATTGAGAGTTTGAAAGTCAAACATCTGAAAGTTTTTAGCTTTGTAGAAAACATATTTGCTGATAACAATAAATTTGTCCTTATAATTGGCCGATTTTATCAATCAAGCTACGTATCGGTCAGCCCTAGTCTTAAAGAACATTTCTGATTGTAGCTTCTTTGTGTTTGTTTTTATGTTTTCAGTCTGGTTCAAAGTGAAGCTCCACGTTAAGGACGCCAAAACAGCTGTGGACAAGAAGAGGTATGTGGCGTTTTGGCTGGAGCGCTACGCTAAACGTGAGCCCGGCATGCCCCTCACGGTCGTCTTTGACATGTCTGAGTCCGGCCTCAGCAACATCGTAAGTAACCCACACCCCCGCCCCCCCACCTTCTTGTTAAAGTGATGGTTTGGTGAAAAATCCACCCACACACACTTATCCCAAATGTAATCGATCAGTCCTGTTTGGAGTCATAGATATACATTCCTAGATGCCGCGTTGTCTGTTGTTCTTTATCTGAGGCGATACGTCTGTGCGTCCACCATGTTGGAGAGGTCAAGATCCGCTTGTGAACAGATTCACTTGTATTGAGAGACGATGAGTCTCAGGATTAAATCAGCCACAACTTCCTTATTACTCAAACGATTTTCACCAAATCTGTTTAGTTATAATCCTCAGACACAGATTAATCCGGGCTGCACGGATCTGCTCTCGGTAGCTTTATTACTTTAATAACTGATCGTGCTAATTAGCCGTCCGGACCAGCAGGAGAGGATTCAGTCTGAACCTGACGTTAAAAAAACCGAGTTTCAGCGCGAGAAACACAATCAGACACATCAGCAAATCCATCAGTTTGTGAATCACTTCAAATTTTAATACACATAAAAATAAAATAAACCCCCAAAACACAGTAAGAAGGACGAAGCTAAAGTTGGCTTCCTATTCGCCAGCTTCTTGTTCGAGTTTTCCCGTCCCACCTGCCTGAGGCTGCACCATTTAAGGTGGAATGAGAAAATGCGAACAAAGAAGCTGGTAAATGAGAAGCCAACTTCAGCTTCGTGTAAGAAGGTTCTAACGTTAATCGGTTATGAATCTCTACACGGATTAAGGAATGCTGTAACTTACCGCTACAAAGCATTTAACCATCACTGTAAATAAATAATTACTACATAAAGTTAAGACCCCCTTAATAAAACTAGTAAATGAAATCAGCTTAATATAAAACCAAAGGAAAAACAATCACATCAACAGGTTCTCAGTGCTTCACCAACCACACGACCTTATCTACACAAACATCACACAGACATGAGTGTGGATCACTGCGTTCCCTCTGTTATGTAATCCTATCCCACTTTCTGAGTGTGATATTCTTGAAATAATATAATTTTGGACAGTATTTTTCTTAAACTGCCGCTCTGTAATGGTACTGAATGCAGTCCAGTAGTGATGTTGACCTCCCCAAAATGGCGGCGCTGTTGACGTGTCTGGCTGGACCCAACGCAGCATCTAGGTGTGTCTAAATGCATCTAAGGCCTAAATCATCACACTCCTTGTAAACCATGTGGAGTTGTTACCTGGATTATATGACACACTGTTATCTACGCTATCATTCAAAATTTTGGAATCAATTTCCTTATTAATTTGCTATTTCAAATGAAAAAACTTGTACCCTGCAGAATTAAATTCTCACAACAAGGCAACAAAATATAATTTGAAGGAATGATTTATTCAGTATTTCTCACATTTTAGCCACACAGTTATTGAAGGTTCTGTAGTTTACTGTAATTACACATTCATGGGAATTTTATCTGCCTCAAGATGTGATTAGTTTTGAAACTGAAAGGCGCTTAGCTGAGATACAGTCAGAAGAGATGGCTGTATTTTAGGGAAGTACAGGTTGGTCACTGCACTGCAGCGGTTGGTGCTGCAGTAAAAAGGCGCCTTTCTCGTCTAGCTATCAACATGTGGTTAACCCCTTTTGCCAGCGATTACGGTTCTTCTCAGTCCTGAGACACTCAGTTCCCTGTTATTGTCCTGCCAGACTATGTAAAAACAGCTGATAGGCTGTAATGCGACCTACCAGAGCAGAAAGGCTCAGAAACCCCTAAATCATCATGTGTTACAGCTTTTACAGTGTAAAGAAAGATGCCAGGTTAAAACTGAAGCAGGCAGCAGGTCAGACAGTCCTTTACTGTGTACATTTATGTAACAGTGTCTCGTTTTACAGGGGAAAAATAAATCACTACAAATCAAAGAAGGCATAACAAAATAAATGAAACCTGTAAATAAAGTCAGGCTTTGTTCTCACAGCAGCTAAAAGTGGCCCATATCTGATCCTTTTCTTCATATGTGTGTCAGTGTGAACAGCAAAAACACACTGAATCTGACGTTTCAATCTGGGACACTTTCATCTGTGGCACCGAAATCCGATACACGTCCGATATGCGGCAGCATGACTCGGTCTGAACAGCCAGACTTTTACGTCAATCCAGTTTGACATTAATAATGCTTTTGCGCCGCTGAGACCTCAAACATTTGGCCTGATGTTTCTGTACTAAGAAAATTAGACACTCATCCACACCGCTCAGAGATTTCGAAAGAAATGACTGAACGCAAGTCAAGTCGTCAGGGTTTGCTTATATAGCGCTTTTTACAACAGGCGTTATCGCAAAGCAGCTTTGACAGAAAAATCTGGGTCTGAGCCCCCATGAGCATCGCCAATGGCAGCAGTGGCAAGAAACTCCTCCTCTGGACCACACTGGATAGCAAACAGTAACAAAAGAGCAAAACGAACGGAGAATAAGGTTTTAACATTAGTGTAAAATATTTAAATACAGAAAAGGGGAAAAGCAGGTGAATCAATATCTATGATTAAATAGTTTGAGTCTGTGCAGCAGCAGCATCAGGAGGGTCAGGTAATGCAGGTGAGGTTTGCACATCGTTGTACAGCAGAAAGCTCCATAGTGGGGAAACTGGTCCAGAAGGCTGGCGTGCAGTGGCCACCCAATCAGCACAGATGAAGCAACAGCATCAGACCCACAGGATGGGCATCTGTTCAACTCGGCTAAGAAACGCAAAGTTAGTTGTGAAACAAACAGTTCTGTAAAGAGTGACTGATCACAGTTTACAGGGTTAACAGAGCAGCAGAGACTCCGGCAGGTCGAGCTGTTACAGCCTCACTAAGAGGGAGAGACAGAAGGTAACAGAGTCATGAGGCTCCCTGAGATGTCGGCGCCCCTCCGTTCCACCGTCAACAAATCTGAGTGAGTGTGTGAGGCAGCGGGACGACGGCACCAACACTCCCAGTTTACCATAATACTCTATGACCTTGAACCCCAGATCTGCACCTTTTATCTCACAGGGAAAAAGCTAATTACCAAAGGCTCCACTAAACAAGGTTTTTAGCCTAGACTTAGACTGAGGCTGTGTCTGAGAAGGAGAACGAGGAAGAAAATTTAAAAGTCTGAAAGTTTAAAGAAAGCAAGGATGAGAGCCGTGTCTGAATAACAGGGCCTTTTCTACAGCAAGCTCGGATGCGTTCTGGTTGATGAGCCCGGCTGTCAGTCATCAGACCTTCTTATCAGGTCTTGTGATGCTGGAGAAGATGAAGCTGAAACCACCGGGAGTGGCCGATACCGCAGACTCCATTGTGATTGTTTACCTCTGGATGACTCACGTTCTTTTGCACATGCGGGTCAGTTTAGGCACCTGATCTGTTCAGCCTGATGTCACAAATAGATCACATTTAAAATTATATTGTATAAAAAATAAAAAAACATTGGTGAGAATCAGATTTGGGCCACTTTTATCTGATATGTGAACACAGCCTTAGTGTTATTAATATTAATGCATGTAATTAACATACCTACCTATATGTATAGGAAAAACTGTGTGCTTATAGTAGCTAATTTCAATCAATTAAACAATAATAATCTTAAATAAATCACATTTTATTTATTAATTTTATTTTATTCATAAACACTAATTATAGTATTAATGTTAGACGCACCGTGAAGCGACTATATCCACTCTGTCCTGATTTGAGTTTCTCTGGTGGCAGATTTCTGGATGTGTTAATCTGTCATATTAGATGTTTGTCGTGATTTGTCTTTGAGGACCCCCGGCGTGTGTCTTTCCCTCATTAGCTGTATGAGCTGTAGATGCTGCTCAGTATTTAACGTCTCAGATTAAAGTGACCTCCTAATCCCTTTGGTCAATCCAGCTTGGTGGTGTAATCCTTAGTGACTGTGTTTCAGTTTCACTGCGCGAGACGTCTGTGTTGGACCACCTCCTCTCCGCTTGCGTTCTTTCTCTCCCTCAAACTGAACCGGCCCGGTTTGATAGCACAGGGCAGATGAAGCGAGAACCCCAATCAGAACCATCTGCAAATCTGACTTTAAGGCATTAACAGAACCCTTTAACCAGACCACTGAATATGGACACAGATTGGTCCATCGTTATGCTTGGGCAATGTGATTTATATTTCATCAGTATTGTGATCATTTTTGTTATCATGACACACGATATGCATTTCTGAGCACATCGTAGATATCGCCAGTTCTTAAAGAGCACTGACCAACTGCATGTTTCATTACAAAGACGGCACAATTAGTCCTTTTTAATTGGGTTTAGTGCTGCATGGTGTGTAAAATGTCAAATAATCATTGTGTTGATTGTTTTGGTGGCTTTTTTTTTAAAGTGACACCACTAATGCACTATGGCTGTGTCAAAGTATCATGATTTGCATTGTGTATTGTGTAAATTACTTTAAAATCGTTATATATTTCTTTCTCTCCCACATTGCCCTCCACACCCCCACTTATCGGTACTGAGTTTGCATGACTATTTCCCTTTTTTTGTTTCCTTATTGTTATGGATTTCCCCTTTAGGAAGTTGAAGTTAACTGCTTAAGTGTAAATTTATTGCATTTGTGTGAACTTCCTTTGAAAACTCCTTGCGTGTTGCATGATCAACCCACACCCTCACCGGCCACTTTATCAGAAACCCCTCCCTTGTAGCTCCGCCTTGCTGGTGTACAGTTGTCCGTTCTCTAGCTTTTCATTAACGGTCAGACCACAGAGCCACTCTTGGCTAGATATGGTTGAGGAACAGTATGTAACTCCACCTATATAGCGGACAAAATGCACTGTACAGTAATCAGTGACCACCTTTTGTGTAGTTTCCATGACTTTATCTCATAACTAACTGCCGCTGAGCTCCCGAGTGAACTTCCCAACCAAAATGGTGGCAGCGCGATTACATGACATCAGAATACTACAAATTATCAGCCGGTTAAAACATCGCTCAGACCCTGGTTTCTAATAAAGTGGCCAGTGAGTGTATATACACCAGCAGCACTGGCTGTCTGGTCACTCTTGAGCATTTATTGAGAATTGTATTTGAATATTATTGAGAAATCAACATATTCAACCAGAGAAAAGGTCCTTATTTTGGGCGGCTCCTCTGAAACAGCACACACGTCTGATATCTAGAACCAGAGATAAAAGCCTGCTTCTCTGGGCGCAGAGCAGAAGTGATATTCGCTGGGGAGTGTCCTGAGGGACGATATGGAGAACAAAGGTCAAGGTCGCCCAGTCAGTCAGTGCATCAGTGTTGCACAACCTCCATCTGAGTGGGGTTTGATGGTGGATGTTGCTCTTTCACCCTGATGCCCTGCCTCCTCCTCTGGTGGTTAAAGCCAAAACCCACATTTACTCAATTTCCCCAAATGTAGTAGATCTGCCAAGACATGCTGTCTAAGTTGGCTTCTTTAGTTTTAGCACTGGCTGGACTGGAATTCAGTATTTCTAAGAAATTAAATGGCTGTAATTTGTGAGAAAACATAATTTTACTGTTAATTGTGTGGCACTCCCTGCTGCGTTTTACCGTTTTATACAGATTTTTGTTTTTTTTTTAACATTGTACTTGCTGATGTTCTGATATTAGTGGGCCTCATTCATCAACTATTATTAAGAAGAAATTTCTTCTTAAAACTCACTGATGCAGTTTTCACAAAGATTCTGACATTCTCTGATGTTTTTGTATTTGAATTGATTTTTATTGATTTGATCTTAGCCAAGAACAGAATCTCTGCACACTCAAGAGCATGAAAGTGAACAGTTCTGCAGTTTAAACACACGTCATCAATCTGATGTAGACGTTTTTGTAGGACCTTTTTAAGAACAAATTCAAGAAAAAAATTAAGAACATGTCGGTAAATGAGGTGTTTGTTTGTTTTTTTTTGGGCAAATAAATGCTCAATGACCAGTTAAACGACTTTTTAAATCAGGTGCCTGAAACTTTTGCACACGACTGTATATTAGCATAGCTAAAAACAGCAGCCTGATTTTTGCGTGTATCTTAGTCCATGTTTATAGATAACAGTGAGTCATTCCGTGTCAGAAACCACATAATCAAGACTATTAGAGATACTGAACACCTCCACACAGTCTGAGAGAAGTGCGGTTAGCGTCATGCTAATTGTTGGGTTGTTAGATTCATTGTTTGTTAGCTACATTAGCCTCTTAGCCCCAGTGCTAATACTAAAGAAGCAAAACTTCAGACAGCAATCGTGTCTTGGCTGCCTACATTACAGCTAAGTGGGGAGAAACTGGGAAAATTTAGATTTTTGGCCAAAGTGTCGCTTTAAAGGATACTGGAAAAACTAATTTTCTTCTTTTGATGTAGCATTACAGAGTTTTTCTATACGTACTGTCCACTCTCCAGTCCATACAGTGAGTATATAGAAAATACATTTTTCAGGCGCCAGGAAACCTGACAAATTTGCATATTCAGTCTACATTTTAGCCCCGCCCACTTATGCTGAAGTTATAAGGAGTGTTTCAGCCCAAATGAGCCACAATACAAGGTAACCCATCAGAACAGAGCTTATTTACATATATCAGTCTTAAAGGCACATTATCAAATGGCTTGTTTAATTCAAGGGGTTAAAAAGGTTAAAAATGCAGTATATCGCTGCTGTCAGACCAAAACCTCGTATCTCCAAAATGGTAACTTTACAGAAGAAGGAAAAAACTTACTTCACTTTTAATGTAAGTCAATGGAACCAGACATTTTTCCAAGTCATTTTGGGCCGTTTCTTTTGGTCCATTCATCTTGAAATTTCCACACGATGTAAAGAACAACAGGCATTTTTAAGTTATGTCAAAAACTGAAAAACGACAAAAATGGAGATGCGAGGTTTTGGTCCCACAGCAGTGATGTGGGCCCTTTAAGGCCTGGGATTCGAGTTGTAGGTCTGCATACAAGGGCAGCTTTGACCCAGAAGCAGGAATGACCTTGTAGCCGGGGATCCAAACAGGCTGTGTCAAAAATAGCCCCTATGTTTTTTGAGGTTTTCGCTGCATGGTGTGCCCGCTTTGGTGTTTCTGACTTACTTCCTTGGAACTTCCTGTTGCACCAGAAGCCGAAACTCTGTTCCTGTGACTGAAGTCACCAGATTAATGGTGCTAACGCGGTTCAGCCGAACTTGTGACAGAGTTTCGGCTGGTGCGAAGTGGGTCATTTCACAGCTTGAGGCAGTGAAAATCACAGCTTGGCCAAACTGTGCTTTCACTGAATGCCCATTTTATAAATAAATAAATAAAAAGAAAACAAAAAAAAATCCTTTCATCATTAAACCTCACTCTGAGCCAGCACGTATGACTCATTCTCTCTCTCTCTCTCTCTCTCTCTCTCTCTCTCTCTCTCTCTCTCTCTCTCTCTCTCTCTTTCACAGGACATGGACTTTGTGAAGTATATCATTAACTGCTTCAAAGTGTACTACCCGAAGTTTCTGTGTAAGTGCATTCGCTCGTGTTTTCTTTATATATTAGCCGTATTCCTTTGAACGGTGGGAATGTTTCATTTCCAGAGTAACCTTTGGCACCTTTCCTCCTCATTATCCCGGCGCTGCTTCCACATGAAAGTGTGAGATTGCTCTATTAAAGCAAACAAGGTCACCAGGAACTCCGTCTGTTTCCCGCAGTGCCAATTTACATACTGATGAAAAATACTGTAATAAACAAGCGAGCAAAATAATGGAAACACCAGGCCGTACGTGAATATGTTATGTTTTAAAAATGTGTTTCCTCCAGCTGGAACAGCCTTAACGATAAATCGGAGCGTTCTCCGAGAAGATTGGACCTGTAACGTTCTTTAACAGCTGAGTGCCGACGGTGTGGGTCGAAGGCTTCATTTGGCTTTCGTAGAGCTGTTCCTGAAGCTGAAAAAAAGGAGAAAATAATGACCCGTCAGGCCGCGGTGCTTTCGCTCTGCTCCGAGGTTCTGGTGTCGTGCTCATTATACCACCTTATTCATCTGCTTTAGTTACAGCCGACAGTTCCGTCATAAACTTTACAAACCTGATTATATTTTTTTGGTCGTTAAATTTGATCCTGGGTGTTTTAAAATGTGAAAAAAGTGACTTTTGGTGAAATAAAGTTTACAAATTTGGCAAAACTGATTTTTAAAGCAAAGGACTAAGGACTAAAAGTGCTGTTTATGTAATAAAAATATTTATTTTTGTATGACGACTTTCATACACAAGTGTTTCACAATAGAGTGAACATTAAACAAGCATAAATGAAAGGAAAAAATAAAATAAAAGAAGAATAAAATAAGCAAAAAATGGGAAAAAACAAAGGTGTAAAAATAGAAAATGTTAAATAAAATGAAAATTAAGCAAGAAAAAAATGATTTCAGATTATAATATACTGTGTGACAGTGGGATGATGTATAACTCATTATCTCTTGTTTTTATTCTGTCTTTTTTTAGCCAAAATGATCATTGTCGAGATGCCTTGGATTATGAATGGTAAGAATTGTTTCTTCTCTGTAGATTTGAGAAGTCTAATATCTCCTTTTTTAATTTTATTATTATTTTTTTTTATTATTTTAATAATTTCTTGCGTCCAGCTGTTGTGGCATGAATATCTTTCTCTAACAGCTGCCTGGAAGATAGTAAAGACGTGGTTGGGTCCAGAAGCCATCAGCAAGCTGAAGTTTGTGTCCAAAGCTGACATCCAGACATTCATCAGCCCTGAGCACCTCCCCCCACACATGGGAGGAACGGTAGGAAAAATAAAATTAACAATAAAATCGTGATATTTTTTAAAGGCTATATTAAGTGTTGGTAAAATTTCATTACAAAAAATGGTTAATAAGGTTGATCATATTTAACATAATTTTTTCCAAATATATCACAGTATCAGATTATATTTAATTTACATTAATAAATGTAATAATGTAACATTAGGAAAGTCAATGTGTTTGCATAATTAAAGTTAATGACAACATTAAGGTTATGAGTTAGCGTTAATTAGTATTAGTGACGGTAATATTTAACGTTAATGAAGTTTAGTGTTTTTAGACAATTTTCGTGTTTAAGTTAGCATGAATAAAGTTAATATCATACTTAAGTTAGTATTAAGTTAATGATGTAGCGTTAATACATTACCATTAAACTTAGTAGGTTAGCATTAATGACATTAATTTAGTGCAGTGTTATGTATAAAGTTAGTAATTTAGCATTAGTGAAGTTCATAATTTAGCATTAACATAGTTAAAAAGCTAGCATTAAGTTAAAAATGTAGCATTAATACATTAGCATTAATGACCTTAATGTAATATTAATAAGTTAACATGAATACCGTTAGAAAATAAGCATTAATGAAGTTAATCAGTAATAAAAAATAAAAAAATCAATAAAAAAGTCCTGACCACTGAAGAACAGGGTAAAAGGGGGCTAACAAAGTATCAGAGAAACAGATGGACTACAGTCTGTAACTGTAGAACTACAAAGTGCACCTATATAGTAAGTGGAGCTGATAAAATGGACAATGAGCGTAGAAACAAGGAGGTGGTCATAATGTTATGCCTGGTCAGTGTATAATAACTAAAAATGTGCTCTACCAAAAGGTTGAGCAGAACATTAAAGGGGTATTAGAACAGGCCTATATATGTGCATTAAGCTAACTTGGCTTAATTTCTCTTATCCCGAGTTGAACTAACATTACCTTTTTATACCAGAAGTGAAATGCCATGGTGGTGAAGCGCAAAGCAACTGTGATCCTTCTGTGGCACCTGTTGCATAATGATGTTAACTTCCCCACAATCAGTCAGGAAAGTCAGGAAATTACACAGATCCTTTATCCTTAACAGATCGGTCAGACCAGTTTCTCCTCTGGTGAAACTAATCCCGCTGGAATATAGCATAAAATAGATGAAGTCTGGTTCAGCTACCATAATGTATTAAGAGTCTGCAGTTTGGCCTACACGTTCATTATCCCGATGTCTTGAAACCTGGGGCATGTAGCTAAAAAAGCTCTGATGTAAACGGAAAAAGATGTTTGAAAGCAAAAAGAAAGACGTGCTGATTTGAGGCTCCCAAGCAAAACCACTGCTCTTCATATCTGAAAGCTCCCCTGTGTCACTGCATAACACCACAATCATTCGGTTTCCACCTGGAGGTTTTGTCCCAAAAGACATCCATCCATCCATCCATCCATCCATCATCTAAACCGCTTATCCTTCTGGGTCGCGGTGGGGTGCTGGAGCCTATCCCAGCTGTCATTGGGCGGAAGGCAGGATACACCCTGGACAGGTCGCCAGTCCATCGCAGGGCAGACAGACAAACATACACATTCACACACTCACTCACACCTAGGGGCAATTTTAGCACATCCAATTGGCCTAACTGCATGTTTTTGGACTGTGGGAGGAAACCGGAGTACCCGGAGGAAACCCACGCAGACACGGGGAGAACACGCAAACTCCACACAGAAACGACCCTGGTCGCCCGGCTGGGAATCGAACCCAGGCCCTTCTTGCTGTGAGGCAACAGCGCTACCCACTGCGCCACCGTGCCGCCCTCCCAAAAGACATGCATCGTTATTTTAGTATACCAACAACTGAGTGTTTAAGTGTTGTTTTGGTTTTGTTTTTTCGTTCATCAAATGAAGTATCAATATAACCCCCTCCCCCATCTTGCCCCTTCCCCAACCTCCATTCTCAAGGTCTGCTCTCCTCTGTTGTCCCACATTAACAAATCCCTTGAGGCTGCTTTTGTTCTTTTGACCTGTAAAACTGCGATCAGTCCAGTTCTCTAGAAACTGGCCTTGACCTTAATGAAGAGTGTAACGATTGACTGATTTCTAATCTCTCATTTCTGTCCAAGCTTCTGAAAGGAGTGGTTGCTTTTCAACCACTTACTGCAAGGACAGGGTATTAAAGTTCAGTATATTTATGGTACTGACCGAATTACATTCTTAACCTCACGCTTAGATTCGATTCCCTTGTCATTAGTATTCCTGGCAAAGCTCTAAATAGACTTCAGCGCGTCCAAAATTCAGCCTCTAGAGTCCGGACTGTAGTACCAAAGCGCACATCACACCCGTTCTCCATCAGTTACACTGACTTTGTTTCACAGTGAATTAATTTTAAACTCCTACGTCTCACGTTGAAAGCTAATACTGATAGCGTGACTGGCGCTAATATTCACCAAGTCTCAGCAGCATCTGACGGCCGTAGCTGAAAACTTGTGTGAAAGAGACTCACATATGAGACGAATGACTTTTGGACGCAAAATATTCAGCGGTGTTTTTTCCGACCTTAGAGAAGCTGCTGTGGCCTTTATTGTACGCAGCTTTATCTCGTTAAGGTCGGGAAGCAATATTGACATCTATGTATTGTTCTGTTCTGTTTTTACTATTTTGACCAATAAAAATATTTTTGGTGAAAACATAAAAAAAATATGGCTCTTATTAGAAGTGAAGGGGCATCCTAGAATAATACACTATTGTTAATGTACAAAATCCGTTTACTCAAACATCCAAAATAGTTTTAGTTGTGATTTTTTCCTTAATATACACAGTAAAAGGCACTGGCCCAAGGAGAGAGCCCTGTGGAACCCCAGTAACAGTTTCCACGGAATAATGCAGCGATCACTCCATTTCTCTAGAAACTGGCCTTGACCCTAATGAACAGTAACTGTTGACTGATTTCTCCCATTTCTGTCCAAGTTTCTGGAAAGAGTGGTTGCTTTTCAGCTACTTACCACAAGGACAGGGTATTAAAGTTCAGTATATTTATGGTACTGACCGAATTACATTCACAACCTCACACTTGGTTTCAATTCCCTTGTTGTTGGTATTTCTGGCAAAGCTCTAAATAGACTTCAGTGTATCCAAAATTCAGCTGCTCAGTTCAAAAAGAGTGAAAAACATTCAGCACAGTTTTTTTCCAGCCTCAGAGAAGCTGCTGGGGGCTTTACATGCACTCAGCTTTATCTCATTAGTTTTGGGAAACAATAGTGATGTCTATGTATTGTTCTGTTTTTAATATTTTTGGCAAAAATATTAAAAATATGGCTCTTATTAGAAGTGAAGGGACATCCTAGAATAATACACCATTGTTATTATACAAAATCGGTTTACTCAAATGTCCAAAATGGTTTTAGTTGTGATTTGTTTCCTTAATATACACAGTAAAAGGCGCTGGGCTAAGGAGAGAGCCCTGTGGAACCTCAGTAACAGTTTCCACGTATTAATGCAGCGATCACTCCAGTTCTCTAGAAACTGGCCTTGACCTTAATGAACAGTAACTGTTGACTGATTTCTAATCTCTCATTTCTGTCCAAGCTTCTGGAAGGAGTGGTTGCTTTTCAACCACTTACCACAAGGAGTCCGTACTATCATACCAAAGCACACATCACAACCGTTCTCCATCAGTTACACTGACTTTCTGTTTCACAGTGAATTAATTTTAAACTCCTACTTCTCACATTGGAAGCTAATACTGATAGCGTGACTGACGGTAACATTTATCGAGTTTCAGCAGCATCTGACGGCCGCAGATGAAAGCTTGAGTGAAAGACTCACGTGTGATGAATGACTTTTGGACGCAAAATATTTAGCGCCGTTTTTTTCCGGCCTCAGAGAAGCTGCTGTGGGCTTTACGTGCACTCAGCTTTATCTCGTTAGGGTTGGGAAGCAATGTTGACATCTACGTATTGTGTGTGTGTGTGTGTGTGTGTGTGTGTGTGTGTGTGTGTGTGTGTGTATATATATGTATATATTTGTTTTTATTGTATTTAAGTTGTTAATTGTAACTTATTCTAGAATAATACACCGTTGTGAATCTACAAAATCTGTTTACTTCAACATCCAAAATGTTTTTAGTTGTGATTTATTTCCTTAATATGCGCAGTAAAAGGCCCTGGCCCAAGGATAGAGCCCTGTGGAACCCCAGTAACAGTTTCCATGGAAGAATACAGCAAATAGTGTGAAAAAATATTTTAGACACCAACCACAAGGTACTAAATGGAATTGAGGACGAGTGAGTAGGTACAGACAAAGGAGGAGAGGCTGTAGGTTAAAGCTAGTTCCTTACAGTAGAACTGAAGAAGCTTGTAATGTGGATGATGGTATTTACACAATGAAGAATGCTTTTCAGTTGTTTTTATTTTCTGTTTTAGTTGAGCCATATTGAGCTTTTTTGTTTAGAGCGTATAAAATCTGCTATAGTAACAATAAATAAGTGATTACTATAATAGCTATTATTATCATTATTATTATAAAGTCATTCCTTTTTTATTAGTAAAGTGAATCATCACTGCATATTATTGTTAGAATAGTAGTAAATACCCTGATATAAATTTGAGTTAATCTGACCCACCCCTACGGCCACCTTTAAAGGGGACCTGTCATGCTCATTTTCAGTGGTCGGAATTTTATTTTTGGGGTCTAGAATAGATTTACATGCTTTAATGTTCCAAAACATTCATTTTCTCATTCTGTACATCTCTATTTGAGCTCCTGTGTCTTTAAGCTCCGCCCCCCTCAATGAGTCCGGTCTGCTCTGATTGGTCAACCGCTGGAGCAAGTAGACATCCTGCTACAAGTTCTGCCCCTACAGGCGGCCAGTAAGAATTGTGTTATGAGATTACATCATCCTGTAACAAAGGAAAAGGGTTGGAATTCCAACGAGGCGTTTCAGGCAGCTGAGAAAAGCGGGTTCTGTGGGAGAGAGGTTCTCTCTCTGGAGGGAACGCTGAGCTTTGAGCTGAGCTTTTTTTTTCTAGGCTGATCTTAGAGCAAGTAAATAAATGGTTATATAAAAATAATTAAATAGTTATAAAAATAAATAGTTACTTTCTTGGACATGTTAAAATCTTTTCTTGATTAAACTGCGATGCTGGTGGTGTTTCACTATTAAAAATCTTATTTAGCCTACACACTA
The DNA here is from genome assembly GCF_904425465.1 of Colossoma macropomum. NCBI lineage: Eukaryota > Metazoa > Chordata > Actinopteri > Characiformes > Serrasalmidae > Colossoma > Colossoma macropomum. Next base: position 1,978,859 of record NW_023494784.1, read on the forward strand.
TAAGATAAGATGGTTCTTCAAGGGTTCTTTAGTAAGGAAAATGGTTGTATATAGAAACATGAACACTCAAAGAACCCGTTGCGTCATTAAAGGGTTCTTCAGATTGATAGAGACTTTTTATATGGTTCTATATAGAACCTTTTTACAAAGGGTTCCATTTAGCACCAAAAATGGGCTTGACATCGTAACAATAGAAGAACCCTTTTTGGTGCTATATAGAACCCTTTTCAAAAACTCAGTACAGTATCCCTCAATCTGAAGAAGCCTTTGACCAGGCAAAGTGCCCTTTAATCGTAACAAGGGTTCTTTGAGTGTTGGTGGTTCTATACACAAGAATTTCCTTTACTAAAGAACCCTTGAAGAACCATCAGTGTAGGTTTAGGTTTCACAGTAAAGCCTATTGAACGCACTGGACCAGGTAGAACATCACAGTAACAGGACTGAAGACGCTGATGCATTATTACTGATCTGAAACGTGAGTGAAGTGTTAATTGTTGTGTCCTGTTTGTGTCGTAGGACCAGTTCAAGTACAGTTACCCTCCCCTCCCGGACGACGACTTCCAGTCGCCCATCAGTGAAAATGGGCCGATTGTGAGCGAAGACGAGAGCGAGGCGAAGGATACGGAGTCCGAGTGTAAGGAAAGCCTGGAGTCCAGCTTCAGCACCGAGCTAGCCCTCCGACCCAAAAAGGTATGAGCTGCGTCACAAGCCAGAGCCTGCCTGGACTTTTAATAGTCTACAGACTGTTAAGATTACATTACAGTCACTGATGGCCATGTTAACGCTATTACATTTGATATCACGTTAGAATGAAGTTCAGAATCAAGTCACAGTGGTTTTTTTTCTGTTCCAGCTTCAGTTTTGAGCTGTCTGTCTACTCAGAGAGCTCACATCCCACTCTTATTTTAGCCTTCTTGGCCAGAAGAATGTTTAAGGCCCAGTCCCATTTCACCCCTCGCTCCTACCACTTAGCCCTACCCCTCTGTTTTGCGTGTTCATATCTAGGTGTAGGGTGTCCCGATTCTTGTTGAGATAGAGGGGTAGGGAAGTGTTAGAGCTACATGACCCTCCAAACAGAGGTTTTTCAGAGACTCCAAACAGAGAGTTATGAGAAAAAAGAAAAACCAGCAAGATGGAGAACAAGAGACCAAAGAAACCCACAAATGTGAGAATTTTCTCTGTTAAAAAAAGCACAATAACCACTGTATTATCCTAGTTTAATGTAGTTTCAGTATATTATGGTCGTTTTCTTCATAACAAGAATAAAAAATCACTAATACTATGCTGATGTCTCGGTAGATAGCTAGCTAACTTTTCCGTTCCACCTTAAATAGTCCAGCAGTTCTGACTCCTGAAGCGCCAGAATGTAACTGCTGCACCATTTAAGGTGGAACGGGAAAATTTGAACAAGAATCTGGAGAATATCTGACTTCAGCTTCATATCACTGAAGAATTAGGGGTGGGTGATAATAAATAATTGCCCCCCTCTTTGAAGATCATATGATGCCCTAAATGTAACTAAAGCCCAGCAGTGAGGAGCTGAACTTTACCCTCCTCTGCTGTCACTGCAGACTGGCAGGGTCGCCTACAGAGCAGCGCTGGTAGCTGTTAATGAAGTGATGCTCTTTTTATTTGAGGGTCCCATTTCAGAGGGAAGATTTCAACCACTACCCTGTAACTCGCTTAGGGTGACACTTGAAAACAAGGGGTAGGGGTAAAAAGAAGAAATGGGACTGGGCCTAAGACATTTTGGCATTCCCCTTTTTATATTTTCTTCCTCTTTTACTTGGTTCTGTTAAAACAGCCAGCACGTAATCAGCTCATCTACAGCAGTGCAGCCATCATACTTTCTTTATTAAAGCCACACATGGAAAATGTTTTGTTTTTGGTGGTCAGTGACCCGTTTCCTATTTTTAAGTCAAACGTCCCCATATCACAAGTAACCTCTTCAAAACAGAACATCTCAATCTACACTGTAAAAAGTGGCTCATCAAATCTACTTAAAAATACTTCATGTAGTGACAAGTAAATTAACTAGTTTTATTCAACCAAAATAAATACTTTGAATGAACGATTCTTGCAATCAGTGTATTTTTTTTATGTTGATAAAACTAGTTTGTCACCACATGAAGTATTTTTTTAAGTAAATCTGACGAGCCACTTTTTACAGTGTATATCTGAATTAGATCACAATCGGACAGATTTTTATATTTGACCAATGTTTCAAATCGATATTTGATGTATTTGTTTTCCTCCAGAAGATCCAGCGATAGGTGACGCTGGGTTTCTGCACTTGCAACCTTATAGAAGTAAATGTCATATTTCTCAGTAATGCTATATAATTCCAGTTTCTGCATTATAACTGTTTATGTATCTGCATGTCCAGATACCACAATTCCCACATTGGTACGTTCCCATTAACTAGTTCAGAGCTGATTTATTACGCTAAAGAAATTTTGACTTTGCCCTTTTTAGATTTTCTTCCTCTTTTACTTGGTTCTGTTAGGATGTACAGCATGTGATCAGCTCATCTACGTCAGTTTTTTTCTTTCTTAAAGCCACATATGGAAAATGTTCTATTTTTGGGATTGTTAACTAGCCAACGATATGTTACTAATTGCGATACGCCTGTCATGATGTAGTATCACAGCGCATCACAATGCCACAGTTGTTGCGTTACGAGGTTTACTGGCTTTTTTAGGTGCTGCCATCTACAGGTGATCATAGCCGGTGGCTGAGTTATTAAAAGAATTCAGGGGGTCGGTTATGGTCGGTTCAGCCGACAACCAGTAGGGGTGCTTTAGAGATGTGTTGTATTGTGATTAGCCTGTGACTTGGCATGTCTTTATACATAACAGAGAATGGTCTTATATGCAAATGTAGATAATCATTTATTCATTTTATTTCAATCGTTTTATGTGGTTTTGAGGAAAATGTTTCAACTTTAGGTTTTAAATCAAACCGCTTTTGTTTACATGGGGTCAGCTGCATTACCTTTCAGAGTGTGAGCTGTTTTGTGGTGTGTGGCAAAAAGTTCAAAAAGAAAAGATGCACGACAGTCTTTACTCTCAAAGTGACCAACCCATGACTGAATTCAAGTGATAGCAGAGCAAGAGCAGGCAAGAAAAGCACAGCTGGCCGTGTTTTTCTCTTGAACCTCTCTGTATTGGAGGAGCAGTTTTGTCCTTTCCAGACTGAATGATGTTGAAATCCTCTGGCTGGTGTGTCTCAAACGTTTAATCTCTCATTTCTGCTCTAATGGCTGGAACCAAATTTAACTTTTATTATGTTTTGACTTGACTCATTATATTGCCTTGCTATTATGAGTGGCTACCACAGCTGATGAGGAACAATGGTTAGCTGTGGTTTACTAAATGGCTTACTAAACGTCTGGATGTCTGTAAATTTGTTATGTTTTATTGGCTGCTCAGCATGGGGCCAACGTGATCGGGCCCCACGGCTGGTTATTGAAAGTGTGTTGAACCAGGTTGAAGTGGCACAAATCCGATTTTAGTGACTCAGATCTGATGTTTTCAGAGCTGTATGGTCAAATCTGATCTTTTCAAATGCGACCTGAGTCACTTTCATATGTGGTCCCAGATCAGATACGTATCTGATTTGTGGCCACACGACCTTAATGTGACGCTCAGATCGGAAATTCATGTGCTTTTTTTTTTCCACTGCCCCATCAATCAGCGTTACCATGGCAGCAGCGCCGAACAGAAGTTAAAGCCTGTAAACAGTGGAAAAGCAGCTCATCTCAACTTTTTCACCTTTGTTAATTATCTTCTCAGCGAAGCTCGTTCTGCTCGTTAGTTTGTGCTGATGATGAACGTGATTCGTTCACGTGACGTTACTGAGTAGGATGAGCTCATGAGGGTCATTTCAGGACGCTGGTTCGTCACAGTAATGACAGATTTGAGTCACTTACCTAAACGAGTGTGAACCATCGTGTCAAAGTGATCGGATTTGAGCAAAAAATCGGGATTTAAGCAGCGAGGCTTGTAATGTGAACGTAGCTTTAGACGAGCGCTGATGGCCCCACGCTCACCAAACAAAGACTGCTAGGAGAAATAGGTGGGCTACTGGCTTTTACACAACAGGTACAGGAAGGTATTTGGGATGTATCGGATAGCCAGACCATTGTTATGTGTAATAAATGCGCAACAATGTTAGTTACGAAAAAAAAATATGTATTTTAGTTGTTATACTAAGTAATTGATTGTTTCATGCACTGCTGGTGGGGCCAGACGCCACTGTTTATTGATGCCTCTTCGCCTCTTAATGGGTATTTTATTATCCCTAACAAAAAAAATAAGCTCAAATTTCCAGTTGTATGAACTTGATACCTCTCTTTGATGATCAAACTTGTTTCCCACATATCTGTATTTTTTTTCTTCCTCTGTGGTGAGCAGCGCTGCCAGGTCGAGCAGACACCTCCAGCCCAAGGTTCGCTTAAAAGCCACCCAACCCCCCAGAAGCGGAAACTTTACTATTTTGTCCCATGACTGCATTTCACACCAGCTCAGTTTGACAGGAAGACCGCAAACCTGGCTCTAAACTGTCCACAGCATTGAAAAGTGCACATGATTTCTGCATCACCAGCTGTTCGGTAGATCTGCCTGCTCTGTTCTGATCAGTTTGTTTGACCTGAACCTCCCATAGTGTGTAGATCGTAAAAGATCCAAAGAGAATGGAAGGGGGTGGTGGTGGTCCTTTTACATGGCTTTCTTCTCTTTTTTGATCATGAGGATGGCATTCCCTCACATCCCCCAGTCCAGTCGAGCTCTGATGATTCTGTTAGCACAGCTGTAGTTGAAATTACCAGTAAAAATGCCCAAATGTGGTTTACATTCATCAGTGAATGTGGTAAATTATTTACTTGAAGCCACTGAAGCAGCACAGGCTTCAGCGATTAGCTGATAGGCTGTATAATGAACTCCGGTGGATAAGACGTGTCCAGTAATTTAGAATTTAGTCCGTGCAGTTTGTACTGGAATCGGTCAATTCGAGCCACTCCTGTTTTTAATGACATCTAATGACATTTTAAAGTCCTACACCTCATCATCACTGCTGTCCTTCAGCTCGAACCTTCAGCCCCTCTGCGCTGACGTATGGTTGTGCTGTGACTGTTGACCCAGTCTGGCGTTATCTCTGTAGGCTGGAGGCAAGCAGGGCAATAAGTCTGACCTCAGTGAGGGACTGTAATTGCAGGAAGGATTACAGTAATGTAAATACTGCCTGCAGACTGGAAGAGGTTGTACTGTTGAAATGCAGTGGAAACTAACAGGCTAACAGTAGCGGCGAAGGTCAGGCACAGTTTAAGTACATTGGGCTTCAAGAATTAAAAAAATGTATTAAAAAACTTAATAATGTCACTATTTATTATATTTATTATGCACAGTTAATTATGAAATTACTTTTAAAATACTCTCTAAAAATATATTAACGAATTTATCCAAAGAAAATGTGCATCATTTTATTTATTCGTTCATTTTAACTTGTGTTTTGAAGAGGGATTTAAGCTCTGTGTCCATTCGTGTTTGTGTGTGACGGGTGAAGCTGACACATTGCTGAGCTTGTAAGCTGTTAGTGAAGCTCTCACAGCCATCATGAGGAACATCCAGTGTGGGTTTTTTATGTGTGATTCTTTGACACAGTGCTAGTCACATGTTCTGATTGTGAAAGTGCTCGTCATCATGCCGAAAAAAGAAGCTGATGAAAACTCACACAGGACGGCCTGCATGCTTTCAGTATGCACTCTGTCTTAGAACCAGCATGTATTGACACAGAACCACACTGATTAAAAGGAGACATTTGTGACCGCTGGACACTCTGTAAAAACTGGTTATAACTCTGTAAGATGAGGATTTCATGAAAAAGACTGGCTTACACTGTAAAAAGTGTCTCATCAGATCTACTTAAAAAAAGTTTCATGTAGTAATAAGCAGTTGAACTAGTTTTATTCAACTATTCATTCAAAGTATTTACTTAGGTTGAATAAAACTAGTTAATTTACTTGTTACCACATGAAAGAATTTTTTAAGTAGATCTGACGAGACACTTTTTACAGTGTAGATTAAATTAATCAAGAGACACCAAAGCATGACTGCTATACTTTAAGAAGTTTCAAAATATTGGTAACTCAGTCAAGGTTGTGAGGTTGAATTTCGAAGTTGAAAAGTTGGAAAATCTGCAATTTGGAGATTTAATCTCCAATCAGGATTAAATAAACTTACTAAAATAAGATCATGAGTTCGATCCCTGGTGATGCTACAGCCGTCCGTAGCCGGGAGTCTGAGAGAGCACAATTGGCCTCGCTCTCTCTGGGTGGGTGGGATGGCTGCCCTTCTCCCCCATCACTCACTCAGCGCGATGCTAGTCAGCTCAGGCGTCTGTTTGCTGACGTAACAGATCTGGCGGTTGGCGCTTTCCTCCGAGCGCGTTCGGCTGTCCAGTGACGTTGCGTGAGCGGCAGTTCGAAAAGAAGCGGTGGTTGGCTTCACAGGTCTCGGAGGAAGCCTGTGTTAGCCTTCACCCTCCTAGCGTTGATAGTATCATGTGATTGGGGGAGTCCTAACTAGCGGGTGGAATTGGAGACAACCAAATTGGGGAGAAAATCGGGTAAAAGAAAAATTCTAGGTTTTAAAATCTCCAATCGGGGTTAAATGTCATAGTTGGAAAATTGGAAAATCTCCAATTTGGATTAAATTTCAAAGTTGGAAAACATCCAGTCGGTTATATCTCAGAGTTGGAAAATCTCTAATCTTAGTTAAATTCCGAAGATGGAAGCAAGCGAGCGTCTCCTTTCAGGGTTTTATCTCAAAATTTGAAAATTTCCAATCTCCTTCTGAAGTTTCTCAGTTGTGGCAGAAGCTCTTGGGTTTCACCAGGACTGTATTGCTACTACTGTTGTTTCTTTGTTTGTGGTCTGGTGAGAAAAAGCGGCTGTTTGGGCTCCCAGTGATCTAGACATTCATGTAGATGTTCTGTTCTTTTATTCTGATGCTGCTGTTGTTTTTGTCGAGCTGCGTCACCTCGATTGCAGTGGAAACAAAACCTTTATGTTAATGTTGAACCAAATTTTGAACCTAAATTGTTTCTTTTTTTCTGTAAATCTTAAGTTGTCATAATGTGTATGTCGCTGTTGTTGGAAGAAAACAAAATGGTAACTTTACAGGAAAAGAAAAAAAACATACTCTACTTTTAATGTAAGTCAATGGAACCAGACATATTTCCAAGTCATTTTGGGTCGTTTCTTTTGGTCCATTCCTCATGAAATTTACACACAATGTGAAGGACAAAAGGCATTTTCAAATTGTCAAAAACTGAAAAACGACAAAAATGGAGATACAAGGTTTTCTTCTGACAACAGCGATATACAGGGTCAATCAAATCCACCAATTTTTCATAATATGTTTCTTGATGTTAGTCATTTCAGAGTGGTTTGATGCGAAATGGTTAACTGTAGAAAGACTTACTAACTCTGATTTCTTTACAGTGGTGGTGATAGGAACCAGGGGTCGCCATGACTACAACACAAATACAGACATTTTATTTACTGTCCAAAACCACCAGTGAACCTACACGAGTCTTCTGAGCTTTTATAAGTAATGTCGGTGATGGTATAGTCATAAATCTGAAAATATAAGTCCTCTTTGGGGACTATCTGCCTCACAATGCCCTTCATGTGCACTTGGCCATGAATGCACTAAACCAAATGGAGTGAAATACTTTTTACGCCAAAACTTTATCACAAAACTATCATAAACAGTGCCTCAGACATCAGGCAGTGAATTCATAACCATTTCATGTAGGAACTTTCTGTGAGGGAGCTTTTAGAGGTGGACGTCTGGTTCCTATCACCACCACTGTGAACAGTTCTGACTCTGTAAGTTTCTCTAGAACGGAGCGTTTCACACCAAACCACTCTGAACCACCCTGATTACATCTTAGCAATTCCCCTTTAAGGTGGTTTAAAAATTGTTTGTTTAATTTGCAGCTTTCTCCTGGGAATGTAGAGCGAGATTCCGGCACAAATGCTGTAAGATTTGGATGCATCACCGTTTGCCGATTTTCTCAAGCTAATTCTATTTCTCTCTGTTTTGAAACAAGGGCTGCTAGGGCCTCGGAGACGTTCCGCACTGTTGGGTCGTGAATGCACCTTCTTCGTCTCCAGCGTCCATCTCATTTCACCACATCTCGCAGGATGTCTACCTACCGTTCACGTTTTTCTTCACTTTTTGTTCTCCATTTCAAGAGTTGATTCAAATGTAGCAGCTTAAAGCTAATGATTTGAAAGCAATAACCTCAAGTTCTAGATTTGGTGATTTGTTTACAAATCAATACATTTCTCTACAAATGATGTATTTTTGAAGGTATTTCTAATGAAGTAATTATTATGTCCAATTGATTTCATTAATCAAGTGTCCTTTTCCTGTTAAGGGGTCTGAGATGATGCCTTTTTGTTCCTGCTAAATGCTGAAGCTCAGCAGCGTTTTCAGATTTTAAAAATTGCCTTTTTAACAAAGGGAAATATGAAGGTTTAGAAACATTTCTGAACACTCCAGCTGCTTGTTTGGTGTTACATTTTCATTTTAACACTCCAGTATCTTCAACTCAACATGAGTTTTTATTTTGTTGTCAAAGAAGGGAAGTTTAGTGCCATGTGACACTTTACCAAAACTTTTTGTTGGGGGAAAAAATTAGTTGTTTGTTTTTTTATGTCCATTTCATTTCATTTTTGATTATTCACGTTTGGACCACCATTTAATGCAACAGGGACTTTTCTTTTGTTTCTTTCTTGTTGATTTTCCTCAAATTGATGCTGCAATGGAATATTATATGCTGACCTACCAAAAACTACAGACATTGATTTTGTACGCTACTAATGATTTACGTAATCTCAATTTACAGAAAACACTAATAATTCAGATAATTAAAACACTTGATTGACTAATTTTTTCTGTATGGATGAAACTTGTGATCTTTTATAACTGAATTTGTATGAAGCAATGATAAATGATTTCCTGCTATATTTAACATTAGCATTTGACTGGAATCAAATGCTGAATAAAAATCCTTGATGGTTTCGAACTCAAATGGCTTTGTTTTTGTTTGTCCCACACTTTTTGGCACCTGTTAGTTCTAAAGGGATGCTTTGCCATACAGCAGTGTCATTGAAGAACCACTTTGGGTTCATTGAAGAACCTTTCAGTGGATGGTTCTATGAATGAGGTATATGAAAGTGTAGAGAACCTCCATGTAAAAGTTGTGTACCAAAGATTTTCCCTAGAACAGCAAGTCCAAGCCAGGAACCATTTAGGAACCTTTATTTTAAGAGTCTCTAAAACTGGAATATTATTAGAGAAGCACTGTTTCTTGTATATGGCTGCGATACGGTCACCCCTGCTGACTCATTAGCGCAGATGACCTTTGACCTTTCCCCTATGGCACATTTCCTCCCCCCAGCACGGCCCTCGTCTGTCCTCCATGCTCTTACATTTCAGCATCCAAGTATCACTTCACCCTCATCCGTCCTACTTCTGCTATTGCAGCACAATGCAAGTGCGTGTTCAGCGTTTTTGGCTTGGGTCTCCTGACTGTGTTGCGGTGGCTGTTGAGCTTGTATGACGTGGATCTTTGTAGTGAAACCTCTCCAACTGAAACGCTGTTTGTACTGACAGCCATTCTCTGAATGAGGGCACTGTTGTGGTTAGAATTACTACATTTCTGTGGGATTCTGTTAGAAGCATATAGAGTTGTCCTCTTGGCATTTTGGCCTTGGGTACCTCATCTGCAGTCAACTTGAGTGATGTTTCCATGTTGTGGCATCCTGATGTGAAAGGCACTTCACCCAAAACACCATTGTATACAGTATGTGCTTTATTACTGAATGAAATTTTGGGTAAAATTTGTAATCTGTGGCCAAATCTGACCATTCTGCCGTTGTTTGTGTTGCAGGTCAATTTTGTAGAGGATGGAGTGAAGCCAGACGATTTGGAAAGGCAGGACAGTTCCAGTCGGCTGAGGGGGGCCAGGAAACCCCTGACCACTTTTAAAGGCACTTTATTACATGTGAGGTAAGCACCACAAATGGCGTTGAGTAACTCCATTTAGAGGGTGGAGAGGACTGGTATACAGACTGTAGGGACTAGAAGGGGTTTGCATATGAACTGTAGGGATGGAGGATAGGGGCAGCGTACAGGCTGTGGGCATGAAGGATAGAGGGTTTGTATACAGACTGTAGGGACCAAAGAGTAGTGTACAAGCTGTGGGTATGGGGGTTGGAGGGATAGCATACAGACTGTAGGGATGGAGGATAGAGGGCCAGTGTACAGACTGTACGGATGGAGGGTAGAGGGCCAGTGTACAGACTGTACGGATGGAGGGTAGAGGGCCAGTGTACAGACTGTACGGATGGAGGGTAGAGGGCCAGTGTACAGACTGTACGGATGGAGGGTAGAGGGCCAGTGTACAGACTGTAGGGATGGAGGGTAGAGGGCCAGTGTACAGGCTGAATGGATGGAGTGTAGAGGGCCAGTGTACAGACTGTACAGATGGAGGGTAGAGGGCCAATGTACAGGCTGAATGGATGGAGGGTAGAGGGCCAGTGTACAGACTGTACAGATGGAGGGTAGAGGGCCAGTGTACAGACTGTAGGGATGGAGGGTAGAGGGCCAGTGTACAGACTGTACAGATGGAGGGTAGAGGTATTATACAGGCTGTAGGAGATGAGAGTGGAGGAGTAGTGTACAGGCTTTATAATTGTTGGACTGAGGGCTAGAGGGGTGGTGTACAGGCTATAAGGATGAAGCAGTAGTGTATTGGCTGTAGGCATGAAGGGGTAGTGTAAGAGCTAAAGGCAGAGAAGTAGTGTATTGGCATAGGGTGCTAGTGTACAGTCGTGTGATCAACCAGTAGTGCACAGGCTGTAGGAACAGAAGTGTGATGAACAGGGGAATGGGGGTAATGTACAGGCCGTAGGGAGAAAGGGGTCGTGTACAGGCCGTAGGGAGAAAGGGGTAATGTACAGGCCGTAGGGAGAAAGGGGTCGTGTACAGGCCGTAGGGAGAAAGGGGTAATGTACAGGCCGTAGGGAGAAAGGGGTCGTGTACAGGCCGTAGGGAGAAAGGGGTAACGTACAGGCCGTAGGGAGAAAGGGGTAGTGTACAGGCCGTAGGGAGAAAGGGGTAATGTACAGGCCGTAGGGAGAAAGGGGTAACGTACAGGCTGTAGGGAGAAAGGGGTAACGTACAGGCTGTAGGGAGAAAGGGGTAATGTACAGGCCGTAGGGAGAAAGGGGTCGTGTACAGGCCGTAGGGAGAAAGGGGTAATGTACAAGCCGTAGGGAGAAAGGGGTCGTGTACAGGCCGTAGGGAGAAAGGGGTAACGTACAGGCCGTAGGGAGAAAGGGGTCGTGTACAGGCCGTAGGGAGAAAGGGGTAATGTACAGGCCATAGGGAGAAAGGGGTAATGTACAGGCCGTAGGGAGGAAGGGGTAGTGTACAGGCTGTAGGGAGAAAGGGGTAATGTACAGGCTGTAGGGAGAAAGGGGTAGTGTACAGGCTGTAGGGAGAAAGGGGTAGTGTACAGGCTGTAGGGAGAAAGGGGTAGTGTACAGGCTGTAGGGAGAAAGGGGTAGTGTACAGGCAGTAGAGATGGATGGGTAGTGTGCAGGCTGCAGGGATCAATGAATATTAATTCAAGCCTTAGTTACGTAGGGGTAGTGGACAGGCCGTGGAGATGGAATAAGCATACAGAAATAGGAAAGGGGTTGTACAGTGGGCATGAAGTTGAACGTAGCTGGGTGCTGAGTTAAGGCAGTTGCTGTAACTTTCCGTAAATAGTAGGATGTTGCTTCTAAAAACAGTCTGGACTTGTTTGGTGGCTTTGTTTGATGGGGGATGCAGTTTTCACTGCTCACACTTCAGTAAAGTACTTTTTACAGAAGAGAGAAATCTACTAGCAGCAACTTAAAAGAAATTAACAATATCATCAATAAAAATAAAACAAATTAAAAAGAATAATGGAGACAATAGCATTAATAAAACCAAATAAATAAATACACAAAACACAGCCCAGCCTGTAAGGTTAGTACAGTCAGTACAGTGGAGTGTATTGAAATCATTCGTAGAAGATTAAAAGAGATGAGGACCACCTGATCGATCATTAATGGAATAATCATCACTGATCAAACATGTATTATCTGCTGAGTGCTTGTTGTAGATAAGGTTGAGGTTGTAAGGCTTTGGGAACCTTCAAGGTTTGGTTTTATCTGCTTGTAGAAAGTGGATTATTGTCTGTGATGTCATGCTCTACCTGTAGGCTGTGATTTAAAGTGAGAAGCTCGTTTGCGTGATTGCTAATTAGCCTTGTGCGGAACAACAGAGAGGCTTCTCGCCATGAATATGACACGAAAGCATGAGAGAAGAAGGAAGTTGGAACGACCACAAGAATTCCAGGCGTTCTTACAAATAGCAGGCAGGAATTTTAATCCTCACGGCGGGCTTTAGGAGTTTTCAGAAACCATCGTTGGCGTGTGAAGGGTTCAGGGAGGGCCTCTTAGCGATTCTCTTAGCTGTCGGATTTGCCTCTGTTCTGGGTCAGCTTTGATGTGATGGCCAGATGCTTTTTTTTCCCTCCAAAATCTTGGGAATAATTCCATTACGGCTGCTTTTTGGAAGAATGGGATTCCGGTACAGATCTCATTGCAGCAAAACCCTGCTGCATCTGCATCTGCTGTCAAACAGGCCATTTCATATACATGTATGAATATACAGCAGCTGTCGGAAGAAAACCGACGCTTTTCAGTTTTTGACATAAACTTTAAAAATGCCTGTGGTTCTTTACAATGGGTGTCTCAAAACCTAGTGAGCTCTCTAAGTAGCCGCTGTCTACATAGGCAGCTGTCTAAGTAGGCAGCGTTCCAACCGTCATCTATCCTTATAAGATAAATGAGACGCTCTAGTAAGACAGCAGTGACGTCTCCGCTTGTTCCCGCCCACTGCACGAGACCGGCGTTTACTGACCTCAGCCGTCAGAATCACAGTTAGCCAAAAGATCTGCTCTGGCAGCTTATACAGCGATTTTAACTGTATTTGCTCTGAATGAAACAGCAAAATAGACAATAGTTGTGGTCAAACGTGGAAAGTATAGGCTATCTGTGCACCTTCATGACTAGAAAACAGATAAATACCCCAGAACATCAGAATAACTTACATTTGGAGATGACGTCGCTGCTTGGTGAAGCACTTCTGCCCACCATCTTCAAACAAAAGTTGCGCCGCACTGCATCGCGGAATTGCCTCAGCGGCTGAGGAAACATCCGATGCTCTCTTGATATTCGGCCAAAATGAGACCTCAGTAGGCAGCATATTTGAGATATCTAAGAATTGGGACAGCCTTCTTGTCGGGAGCGCATATTGTGACGAAAAATGCTGTCTATGTAGAGCTCACTAGGTTTTGAGACACACCCACTGTGTGTAAATTTCATGAAAAATGGGCCAAAAGAAACAACCCAAAATTACTTGGAAAAAAAGTGGTTCCATTGATTTACATTAAAAGTAAAGTAGGTTTTTCCCTTTTCGGTTTTGAAAATTTTGGAGATACGAGGTTTTGTTCCGACAACAGCGATGTGCAAATGTATGTTGTTTTGTATGTTTGTCTCAATGTCTAGTGAGCTGCCTTGCTCCCTACTCCCTTCATAGGCAGCAATCTAAACAGGAACCATTTTATTTATTTATTGTATTTTATTGTTTTCATTTTTTCCAGACCATCTTTGTACCTTAAAACTGCACATTGTTTTTATTACTGTGCCTTTAAGACTGATGTAAATGTATATGTAAATTAGTTCTGTTCTGATTGGCTGCCTTGTATGGTCCTTTTCCAGAGAGCAGTCCAGGCTGAAACACGCTTGTGACAACATGGTTAATGGGCGGGGCCAAACTGCTGTACGCTGAATAGACATCACCGAAACAGTTCGAAACAGGCTGGTTTTGCAGCGTATATCGACTGTCTGTAATGAAACTTTAGCAGTGTTTACATACAACTTCAGACTCTCATTGAGAGAAGAAAGAAAAAAACATCTTGTACTGGTGTGATGCTGGTTTAGTTGGTTACCCAGTATGGTCAGGCTGGTTGACCAGCATAACAGCATCAAAAACACCAGCCATGCTGGTGTTGCTGGTAACCAGCCATGCTGGTCTATGCTGTTTTTTCTAGCGGGGCTACCAAAAACTCTTAAATTGCCACCTGCTTTAAACATGAATAGTACATAAATGTATTTATTTTTCAAATATGTCAAACATGGTGTTGGTTACGCTGGTTGAGCTGATATTTGAAGATTACTTTGCTGCTTGCTGTGCTGCCTTCTTTGTCACACCAGCCTCCTCCAAACAGATGAGCTTTAGCTGAGTAAATGGAGACAAATCAATATAAAGAAGGCGATCTGCGAGCTCTTTACATCGCATGTGAATTAGAAGAGCAAATTCATGCTTTTGGTGATCAGCTCAGTGAGTTTGTGAAGAGTTATGAGACATTAAGATTCCTCTGGATTATCAGGTTCAGAGGTGAGGCTAGTTGTATTTGTCTGAATGTACATTGTGTTCTTATTGCACTTTATGTAAATGATTCATCTCTCTGTGTCTCTCTGTGTCTCTCTGTCTCCCTCTCTCTCTCTCAGTCCAGCTGAGGAGCTCAGTTTTGGCTCGAGAGACACAGAGAAGAAATGCCTCATCGTCCTCAACAATGTGACCAAAAATCAGGTGGCGTTCAAGGTGAGCGTGTGGTGGAGGCTCCGCCCCCAGCAGGAGATGATCCAATTAGATTTAAGATTACTGCTGATTGATACATCAATGCAAATGCAGTTTCTTTTCTGATACCAGTACAGCACTGAGTGCTGTCCAGTAGTGACGTCAGGGCTGCCGTTTGGATCGGCCCTGGTGTAAACCCCCTTAACGCTGACCCGTTCTGTGTCCAGGTCCGGACGACGGCCCCGGAGAAATACCGCGTGAAGCCCAGCAGTAGCAGCTGTGAGGCGGGAGCGAGTGTGGACATCATCGTCTCACTGCACGGAGGTACAAACTACAGACGCACCACTTTATACATCCTTATATCTCCCTCTCCCCCCTCCCTCCCCCCTCCCTCCCTCCCCTCTGCCTCTCCCTCTCCCCTCTCCCTCCCTCTGCCTCTCCCTCTCCCCTCTCCCTCGCCTCTCCCTCGCCTCTCCCTCTCCCTCCCCTCTCCCTCTCCCTCCCCTCTCACTCTCCCTCCCCTCTCCCTCTCCCCTCTCCCTCCCCTCTCCCCTCTCCCTCCCTTTGCCTCTCCCTCTCCCCTCTCCCTCGCCTCTCCCTCTCCCTCTCCCTCCCCTCTCACTCTCACTCTCACTCTCACTTTCCTTCCCCTCTCACTCTCGCTCTCCCTCCCCTCTCACTCTCCCTCCCCTCTCACTCTCACTCTCCCTCTCCCTCTCACTCTCCCACCCCTCTCCCTCTCCCCTCTCCCTCCCCTCTCCCTCCCCTCTCCCCTCTCCCTCCCCTCTCCCTCTCCCTCCCCTCTCCCTCCCCTCTCCCTCTCCCTCCCCTCTCCCTCTCCCTCCCCTCTCCCTCTCCCTTTCCCTCCCCTCTCCCTCTCCCCTCTCCCTCTCCCTCTCCCCTCTCCCTCCCCTCTCCCTCCCCTCTCCCTCTCCCTCTCCCTCCCCTCTCACTCTCCCACCCCTCTCTCTCTCCCCTCTCCCTCTCCCTCTCCCTCCCCTCTCACTCTCACTCTCACTTTCCTTCCCCTCTCACTCTCGCTCTCCCTCCCCTCTCGCTCTCCCTCTCCCTCTCCCTCCCCTCTCACTCTCCCACCCCTCTCTCTCTCCCCTCTCCCCTCTCCCTCTCCCTCTCCCTCCCCTCTCCCTCTCCCTCTCCCTCTCCCTCTCCCTCTCCCTCGCTCCCATCTCCCTCCCTCCTCCCTCCTTCTCTTCTTCTCTCCCTCTCCCTCCCTCTCTCCTGTCTCCTTCGCTCCCTCCCTCTCTCCTCTCTCCTTCCATCCCTTCCTCCCTCTCCCCTGCTCCCTCGCTCTTTCTCACTCTCCCTTTTCCCCCTCTCTCTAGCTCTCTCCCCTCTTTTTCTCTCTTTCTCTCTCTTCATCTCTCACTCTGCTTTGCTCTCAGTACAGCAACCATTTTTTTCTCTTTTCATCAATATTTTAAGAGTGATAAAATAATCATCTGCTCGTCCGGCGTGTAAAGTAAATAACCTGCTCCTCTCACGAGGGAATCGAGATGTCAGAGGTTTCCCTTTAACCCGTCCACTGCAGCCGGCCCTGATAGAACCTCTGAGAACCTCTGCCTTCTGAAACGTTGGGCTTATTCACATCACTCCTGTTTTTTATTCCAAAGCTTTTTTCCCAGCCTGTTGTCTTTTTTTTCTTTCTTTTTTTAATTCCTTTCGCGAGATTAACAGCTTCTAGTTAATATCGGTCCTGTTAGCAAAAGCTAGATTGGGAGGATCAGGATAAAATACACTGTTCAAAATCAACAGTTTCAATTTCTACAAAAATAAAATGTGTACAAAAATTCTCGAACAAATACTGAATAAATATATGAATATATATACGTGTCTCCTCTGCAGGTTTCCAGGCGTCCCCTCAGGACCGGTTCCTGATCATGGCTGCGGAGATGGAGCCGGGCGCTGGCGCCGGGTCCCCTGAACTCGCTCAGTTCTGGAAGGAAGTCCCAAAAGCAAAGGTCATGGAGCACAGGTGAGGTTCTCCACACGCCGAACCACACCTGGAAGCTCAGTGTGCATCCAGTACAGAAACATTTTAAACTATAGTTTCACAAAGAAATATAGCACCAAAAAGGGTTCTATCGTTATCCTACTCTCATACAGTAGAACAACACTTTTTGGTGCTACCTAGAACAAAATGAGAAGTGAAGGTGGAAGCTTCCAATAGTGTCCAATAGTATTAAGACAGTCCACAAAGCTTGTTTACACTCTATAGAAAAGCACTGACCAATAGAATGAGATGCTCTGGAGCAGCATGAGGTCACCATGTTAATGCCAGGCATGGGCTAGAAAGGTATAAAGCCCCCCAGCATTGGGCTGTGGAGCAGTGGAACTGTGTTCTCTGGAGTGATGGGAGCTCCATCCAATACCTTTGGGATGAGTTGGAGTGATCCTGAACTGACCATCCAACATCAGTACCTGACCTCACAAATGCTCAATCAAATCCTCACAGCAATGTTCCAACATCTAGTGTAAAGCCTTCCTAGAAGAGCAGAGACTGTTACTGCAGGGGGGCAGGGGGCTGGTAAGGGGGAAAATAGTGTAAATTTGATTCAATGCTTCTTTATCTGTGATTCAGTGGAGTTTCCTGATGGACTGTCCTGTGGTTTTGTTTGACGTTCTGCTGAAACGCTTCTCTGCTGCAGGCTCCGGTGTCATGTTCTCGAGAGTCCCAAGTCTATTTTGAGCAATCAGACCGACAGTCTGCCCAGCACGCCTACCGGTGACACCCAGGACCTACAAACAGCAGTAAGTGGACTGACGCTTTTGACCGCAGGAGCGTCCAGAGCCCCGTTACGTAACCTGCTGTAGTGTTGCAGGCTTTATCTGTCTCCTTTAAACTCGTCATGTGTAATTTGAAGGACGTGCTGTAAGAACTGTAACTGATGTAGGCCTCCAGACGTGCACGGACTACTGCCTTGCAGTACATCAGAAACGCACTGGTAAATCAGTAATGTGACAGTTTAATATCGGTCTTAATTTTGGCCAAAATGATTTCCTTTAGTTTGTGTATCAGGTGTGTTTAATGAGAGTGTTTTGGACCACAAGGACTGGAGGCTGACACGTGTTCTAGACCTTTGTCCATTTTATCATCTCTACTTACCAGATATAGTAAATGGAGCTGATAAAATGGACAATGAGTGTAGAAACAAGGAGGTGGTCAGAATGTTCGTTAATGTTTTTTCCCCCCATACTATGGTCTTTTTTCTTTTATTATCATCATTCATTTCAGAAGGTTGACAGCTTCCAGTTAATATCGGTGCTGTTAGCAAAAGCTAGATTGGGAGCATTAGGTTAAAAAACACTACTGTTTAAAATAACTTAGAGCCGTTAGAGCGACAGTTAACAGTTAGTTCCGGCCACGCAAGCTGTTTGGTTGAGAAACTGTTATTTCGCCATAACGTCACGATTTTTTACTGTATCACTCCGCTGAGACGCCGTTGCTAAGCAACGACTTTGACAGCTGTAGGAGACGCTCAAGCTTACTTTGCCACAAACAGAAAACGGACACTTTTAAGATCACATTTGACCGACAGCCGATTTGGTCAGACTCTGAAGATGAGACGACACTAAATTCCCAAACTGTCATCACCACTGAGCAGCTTTTCAGTCGGCAGCTGTGACAGAAGAACAGCTACACAACCTGGAATCAGCCAGAAATGAACCCAACACCATTCGCCAAATGTGTAGTCTGATCTTCAGAGTCTGACCAAATCAGACTGAGCTATAAAACTGCCGCAACAAAAAAGCTGCTCAGTGGTGATGACAGTTTGGGAATTTAGTGTAAGGAGCTGGAGAACGAACTGCCGGCTGTGCAGTGAGTGGGCGGAGCTGCTTGTTAAGGAACTATAATTTGGTGAAGGAACTGCGAACATTAAAACATATTAAACGCCGCGTTCACGGCCCAGTTTATTAATTTATTACTTTATTTATTTAACTGTTGTATAAAAGCAATAGAACACTCGAGGAGTGTGTTATCGCCAATAACATCACGGCTGTGATGATCTACGGCGACCAAATCACAGCCGTGATGTTATTTGTTATTTTATCTCACAGTTCTGAATTAAACTTGGGGGGCTAAAAAAGCCAGTACATGACTAGCTAACACAGCTTTGAGCAGCTGTACACGCATAAAATCATCATATTTTTATTAAAACACAAAGTACTTAACTGCAGAAAGTGACAGTTCATAATAAAACACACTGAATTTCTGACACATACTTCAAAACAGTGGGATCTCACCATGGGGCCATGCAGGGGCGTGGCTAAAATAAGTCTCCGCCTACGGACTGAAAGGTCCCCTTCATGATGCAAAGATCCCTTCAATCATGCAAAAGGTTCTTTGAGTGTTCTTTACTCTCTAAAGAACCTTCTTTTTTAAGAGTTAATAGGACAGTTCTGCCTTTTCCAGCTGCATCTCTCAGAAGCTCCTCCCTTCACTTCTCGTTTTGCTCTGTCACAGCTGATGCGCCTCATGGCCAGTAACTACCGCTTGGAGCAGAAGCTGGACGCATGCTTGTGGCTGCAGAAGGTTCTCCTGGTGCTGGTGTCCATCCTGATGGCCTTCACCTTCTCCATGGTCCACTCGCTGTGGACATCATAACCCCAGCAGACCTCAGAACCTCACGCTCAGCTAATAGGAGCTCTCCCTAAAACACTGGCCAGTCAGCTACTGAGGATGCCTGCGTCACCATGGAAATCATCACGGAGACCGTTCCTGTGCACGCACTGCCACATGTCGCCGGGCATGCTGGGTGAACAGCATCCTCTGGCTCTGTGCTCGGAGCTAACCAAAGAGAGCAGAGCTTCCCGTGTGATTGAAGGCATAATAATGTATTTTTATTACTCATCATGAAATAATGACATAATTTATATCAGATGTAATGTAGCTTGTATAGTAATTGTTTAGCAATAGACTTTATGATCAACTGTACAAACTGAAGATGCAGGTTTATAAAAAAAATAAAATGGTCTTTTTTGTTATATCACTACTCTGTCGTGATGTGTAATTCTGGACTAGTTATTAAGGAAACTGCTAATATAATTTCTAAAGTAATATTCAGTGTAATCGTACGGCACATATGCAGATATTAAGTACATTATCAGGGCCAGTGAGTAGAAGTACAAAGTAGGTGTTTCTAATAAAGTGGCCAGTGAGTGGAAGTACAAGGTAGGTGTTTCTAATAAAGTGGCCAGTGAGCGGAAGTACAATGTGGGTGTTTCTAATAAAGTGGCCAGTGAGTGGAAGCACAAGGTGGGTGTTTCTAATAAAGTGGCCAGTTAGTGGAAGCACAAGTAGTACAGTAAACAGTAGTTCAGAGTGGTTTGGAGTGAAATGCTCTGTTAAGAATTGACTATAAAAATGTCTATATTTGTGTTGTAGTCATGGCGACCCCTGGTTCCTATCACCACCACTGTAAAGAAATCTGAACCATTTCACACCAAACCACTCACAGATGGAATTACGCAGAATTTTTTGAAAAGTTGGTGGGATTTCTCCTTTGAAAGGCTCTGTCTCAGTCAGCAAGACATGATCAAAAGCGATCACCATCTCTAACCAGCTCGGCCGCCGTCAAGCGTGCAATTTCGGCGGCGGGCAGTGTTTTGTATCATGAACTGGATCTTTTAGAGGAAATTGCTCGTCGTATGCGTTATTGGGTTCCATCAGAAGCTGCTGGCGCTGCTGTCTGGGCTCTAAGTGCTCTGTAAGTGGACCACAGTGAACCCTTTTGCCTCCTGAAAGGATGTGGAGATAAAAGCTCCAGCATTAAGTGTAAGTAAGGTCACTTCAGAGCCTTTTCCACCGTCGCAGTAAAGCCCGGCATCGTTTCTGTCGCTCATGTTTGAGTCTGAGTCCAGCGCAGAATGAAAAGCAGTAAATCAGCTGCTAATTGTACCACTGGAACATGAACTCCGCCCACTCAGAATACAGTAAACTTAATTGGTCCCCGGGAACGAGTTCAGCTGTTCCAGGGTGGCAGAAGGTCCAACAGTCACAAAATAAGAGACAAAGAATAAATGTATCCAACACACACAGTGGCCTTTATTCATTAAAGTTGCGTAAGAAAGCATGGAATTGCTTTTAATGATGTATGAACTGCTCTGTAAACGATAAATGACGTAAATTAGGCGCTGGAAGGCTTGCGCTTGTTTTCACGCACCAAAGCGGATTCATTAGTTGCGCCAAAATCTCTGCTTGTTTCAATGTTCTATCAAACGCGCAGAGATTTCGGCGCAAATGGTGAATCCGCTTCGGTGCGTGAAATCAAGCGCCAGCCTACCAGCACTTCATTTACATATCATTTACATGAAGGACACCCTAATTCATGCAGATGTTTCAGAAGGGAGCCACGACAATATTCAGAGAGCCAATGGCTGCGCTCAAAACTGGCTAACGTAACCTTTATAACGAATGATGCCTACTGGAATAAGTATATATAAACATTTATGCAGGGTTCTGTCAGTCGATATGACAAGCTTATGTAGGTGTTATGTAGCCTCATGGACAGTGCCGTACAGTGAAGTGTTACCCTTAATTGTTTAGTGTGATTATTTTCCTAAAATAACATATTTAAACACTGTATGACTGCAGTGTATGAGAGGTTTCTGCACGAGCTATTTATGTATTGTTTATTTTGTGGGTGGAGTTCAGTATTATAAAATAAAAGCACAGTGTAATGTCGTTAAATGGAACATTTAAATGCAGCACTTGTTTATATCAACGTGTATGTAAAATAAGTGCATACACTTTTGTACTGAATTACCATTTGCACAGTTATTAGTCTTATTTTCTATTCTTATTATTGATATTATAGATGATATTGATAATAGTTTTGATTAATTGCAAATCAAGCAGGTTTTTAAACTATTGTGCTCAAATTTATGTGCACTCCCATCAGAAGTGAGTTTGATCATCAACACATTCAGTGGTGTTGAGGTCTGGACTCTGGGGTGGTCAGTCCATCGTTCAGCTTCTTTGTTTGATGTGTCCGTCTCCTTTTCTCAGTGAGGTTCTTCTTGATCAGCTACACATCCTTTCAGACCCACAGCGCTGAGTCGTCTTCTCACAGTGGAAGGATGGACAGAAACACCTGTGGATGTTTTCAGATCTGAAGCAGCTTGATTTTCTCCTCTCTCTCAGAGATGAAAGCTTTCAGTGCTGTTTATCTGATGGGGGCAGTTTTGGTGTCGACCAGCTCTTCCAGGTGGTTGTTAGGAGGCACATTGTTAGGAGTCACTCCAGTTTCAGAAACTCTTGTTCTTCCTTTTACTTTCTCTTTCCTGATTAAAGTGCATGATCTTGTATCTAATCACCCTTAGCCGTTTTAGATGCTTGTGTGTGAGACGGTTAGGGTGAGTTTGGGTAGCTGCTTGTGTGAAGCCTAATGTCAGTGTCACATTTGGGAACAGCTTTTATTGGGAGCACAGCTGTTTGGCGGATGGAAGAGTTTAAAGAGTTGAACGTATGTTTAGTTGTTGAAGCTTCTGTGTAATTTTCTGTTAAATATATCTTTCCTGCTTTTTTCTGGCGCTGAAAAATGAATAACAGCAAATGAATGAATAAACAAATTATGTGTATTCTCTGAAAGAATTTCAGCGACTGACAGCAACTGTGAGTAAATGTCCTTGTTTATAAGCAGATGAAGATCCACTTGATCTATTATAGACAGTCTCAATGTTCTCAATCAGTGGAGCTCAAGCTGATTGCATGTTCAGCTCGGCGAGCCGAGAGTGGAGGAGGTTTCAGGGGACGCCAGATTAGGCGCTAGTTCAGAAGAAGCAAACGGATCAATAGAGTTAATAAGAGCTGCACGTGCCGGTATTGACGCTGCAGCGTGGCTTGTTTTCTTGTTTTCTACCACCTTTTTGCAAGAAGTAGGCCATAGTGGGTCGTTCTTATTCTTATCAGAGTTTGAACCTTCCAGATGTCGGAGAACATCACTAAAAGATTATTGATTCATTACTAACTTTCTTCCCTCACTCCTAAAAACATCTGAACTGTGCTGGTAAACAGCTTTGTTTTATTTATGAATTTCAAGAACTTTATTTAACCTTCATGTTTTTAGAGAAGAAGCCATGAACAGCTATCTTGGGCTTTGCCTTACGACTCTTCAGTCTTTCAGGCCTCCAGCAGTTCAGGCACTGCAGGGTGATTTGTCAATATCAATCAGCATCGGCTGAGACAATCTGGGCAGCCGTCCACAACCTGAGGCCACACTGGATCACTCGAAACATATTCATGAACTGACTGAATAAGAGTCAATTATGTAAATACTGACCGCTGAGCCCATTCTGATCTTCAATTACCGACTGTTGCAACAAATGGACAGACGGCAGGACCTTTCATCCCACGGGTCTGATTTCGGTTGAAGGAACCACAAGTCTGTCTTCTGTAAGACTGCTGGACCCCTGTGTCTAGTAGCCACAGGTTCTGTCCTTGTGAGACTGATGGACCCCCAGCACTCTTAAGATGTTTTTCCACTGCACAGTATCATCGGAACCTTTGGCACCAGAAAACTGGAACTGTACTTCTTCCATTTGCCATCGGTCTAGTACTGATGGGTTCAGTTTAATTGTTTTTGGTACTTGGTACTCATGATTGGTACCAACAGGACCTAACAGTACTCAAAGGCTCTACCTTTGGTAAAACTTGGAGCTGGAGCCACAAGAATTTAGCAAATTCTTCTCTTTTCCAGGTAACTAACTCAGTTATTATGACTTTCTTTCAAATGTGTGGAGAACTAGAACAAGTTCCATTGGTTTCCATTTGGGTCAGTTCTTCTTGTCAAATGTTCAGCAGCCTTACTGAAACTGGACCGGTTTCTACAAGCATAACCTGTTAGTCCTGTAACCACCGGTCCAGTTCTTGGGAGAGGAAACAGAGGTTCAATTCCTGTTTGACTGCTGGACCTCTAAGCCCAATAACAGGTCTGAGGGCACTTTCTCAATTTCTTCTTAAACTCTCCTCTAAAGGCTCTTCATATAACATGATCCTCATATGTTTCATATCTAAATGCTCCGTTATCTTCATCACTACTTTCCAAAACCGCTGCAGCAGCTTCAGCAGCTGTAAAAGTCTCCGATGTGGACTGAATGAAGAATGAAGGGTTTCCGGCGTGATGGTCAGTCCTTAGTGATTTCCTGAGTGTCCATTGGTCAGTTTCACACAGAATGTAGACGGACACACGAATCCACCAGTTCCACACGGTGAGAGGCAGATGACGTGTATCTCAGCCCCTCTTCATAGGCTCATAACTCCGGATGTGAGTCTCGTATGATCTCGTGATAAGATGGAATGGAAAGGGCGACTCTACAGATTCAGGAAATGATTGAACTGGATTTTTCACTCTATTATAGCAAAGATGGAGAAGCAGATATCAAAACATCAGATTTGACATGTGGGTGTTTTGGCCAAGCCCAAAGCGTTAACCGGTCCAGTTTCTATAAGACTTCCGGACCCCTAAGCCCAATAACCACAGGTCCAGTTTCTATAAGACTTCTGGACCCCTAAGCCCAATAACCATAGGTCCAGTTTCTACAAGGCTTCTGGACACCTAAGCCCAATAACCAGGTCAGTTCACAGTCTCTGGCTTTTAAGCCCAATACCAGGTCCAGTTTCTATAAGACATCTGGACCCCTAAGCCCAATAACCACAGGTCCAGTTTCTATAAGACTTCTGGACCTCTAAGCCCAATAACCACAGGTCCAGTTTCTAAAAGACTTCTGGACCCCTAAGCCCAATAACCACAGGTCCAGTTTCTATAAGACTTCTGGACCCCTAAGCCCAATAACCACAGGCCCAGTTTCTGTAAGACTTCTGGACCCCTAAACTCAGTAACCACAGGTCCAGTTTCTGTAAGACTTCTGGACCCCTAAGCCCAATAACCACAGGTCCAGTTTCTGTAAGACTTCTGGACCCCTAAACCCAATAACCACAGGTCCAGTTTCTGTAAGACTTCTGGACCCCTAAACTCAGTAACCACAGGTCCAGTTTCTGTAAGACTTCTGGACCCCTAAGCCAATAACCACAGGTCCAGTTTCTGTAAGACTTCTGGACCCCTAAACCCAATAACCACAGGTCCAGTTTCTGTAAGACTTCTGGACCCCTAAGCCCAATAACCACAGGTCCAGTTTCTGTAAGACTTCTGGACCCCTAAACCCAATAACCACAGGTCCAGTTTCTGTAAGACTTCTGGACCCCTAAAGCCCAATAACCACAGGTTCAGTTTCTATAAGATGTCTGGACCCCTAAGCCCAATTACCACAGGCCCAGTTTCTATAAGATGTCTGGACCCCTAAGCCCAATAAACACAGTTTTTAGTTCCTGTGAGAGGGTCCACAGGTCCAGTTCCTGAAAGACTGCTGGATCCCTTAGCCCACCAACAGGTCCACTTTTTTATAAACGCTCCTGCTGGACCCATGAGGATTCTTGTCTGGTCGGGAAGTGGACTACAGGAGACTGTAGGGACATAATGAGCTTTAACTCACTGGCTCATTGGCCTTCTTTAAGATTTGTTGGATGTGACTGTTGTGTACCAGCTCCACCTGCTGGACACTGACTATATTGTTTTGGACGGTACAGACGGTACATATACAGATTTGTATTGGAGTACATTATTTGACTGAATTATCAGGATGAATGTTCTCTGAATGTGTTGTGGCTGAGATGAGAACATTGATAAGTTAATAAATGTTATTTAACTGAAATGGGACTCCAGCTGAGGCCTCCCTGACACTCCTCCCCATTTCAGCCTCTCTTCTATTGATTGGTTTCTGTTTCCTCTGATTATCTTCATCCTGAAGTGACTCTCGAGATGACTTCTCCAGGAATGGCTTGATTGAACTTTGATT
Source organism: Colossoma macropomum (assembly GCF_904425465.1). Lineage (NCBI taxonomy): Eukaryota > Metazoa > Chordata > Actinopteri > Characiformes > Serrasalmidae > Colossoma > Colossoma macropomum. Next base: position 2,004,484 of record NW_023494784.1, read on the forward strand.
TGAGACGGAGTCCAGGGGTGCAGAAATATAATCTTACCATCAGCTGTTTATGCAGATGGAGAGAACTTATTATTTTCTGTGATTGCGTGGTCATAACAAAGCAATTATGATTACAATGTGAGTAGAGTTTTGGTAGAAATTGCAGGAAATGCAGTGAAGAACATTCCTTGTGGACTAATCCATGTTTTTGTGACCTTCTAATTCAGGACATTCAGAATTCAGTGCTGTGCAAAAGTCAGAGGCCAAAACGACCATTAAGTATAATTTAGTGTTTTTTCAGGTGATGTTTCTGAGGAGATTGCAACCCATTTCCAAAAAAGTTGGGACGCTGTGCGGAATTTATCTAAAAATAGAATGCCATGATTTGCAAATTATGTAAACCATATTTTAAAGGAAAATGCTACAAAGACAACATACCAAATGTTGAAATTGAGAACTTTTATTGTTTTTTGAAAAATATGTGCCCATTTTAAATCTGATGCCAACAAAACTGTGTTTCCTCACCTCTTCTTTTAACAACACTCTGTAAGCGTTTGGGAACTGAGGAGACACTGCTGTAGATTTGAAAGTGAAATGTTTTCTTGTTCTTGTTTGATACAGGATTTTTGCTGCTCATCAGTTCAGGGTCTCCTTTGTCGTATTTTTCATTTCATAATGCACCAAATGTTATCAGTGATGATAGGCCTGGACTGCAGGCAGGTCAGTTTAGCACCCGGACCATGTGCACTAATGCCCCTATACCATCATGAATACTGGCTTTTGAACTGTGCACTGATAACAAGCTGAGTGGTCTTTAGCCCGGAGGACACAGTGTCCATGATTTTCAAAAAGAATTTCAAATGTTGATTCGTCGGACCATAGGACACTTTTCCACTTCCCATCAGTCCATTTTAAATGAGCTCAGGCCCAGAGAAGGCGGCAGCGTTTCTGGGTCCTGTTTATACATGATTTCTTCTTTGTGTTTTAGAGTTTTAACTTGTGTTTGTGGATGCAGTGATGAACTGTTTTCACAGACAGTGTTTTTCAGAAGTGTTTCTGAGCCCATGCAGTGATTTTGGTTATTCTCGAATTGTTGCACAGAGTGGTGAACCCTCCTCATCTTTACTTCTGAAAGACTCCGCCTCTCTGAGATGCTCTTTTTATACCCAATCATGTTACTGATCTGAGCATTACAGAATGCCTTTTGTTGCCCCCGTCCCAACTTTTCTGGAACGTGTTGTTGGCGTCAAATTCAAAACGGGCAAATATTTTTCAAAAAACAATGAAATTTCTGTTTCAACATTTGTTATGTTGTCTTTATTACTATTATCAATGAAATATAGGGTTTAAATGATTTGCATTTTGTTTTTATATACATTTTGCACAGCGTCCCAGCTTTTTTGGAAATGGGGTTGTAGATATAAGATAATCCACTTGTACAGGGAAGGAGAAAGTCAAAGAAAAATAAGTTTAAAAAAAATAGGAGTTTACAAAACTGGAGTCCAAAAAATGATGAAAAGCTCCAGAGAAAATTTGGCTCCTAGCAACCACCTGGAAGAGCTGGTAGACACCAAACTGCCCCCATCAGATAAACAGCACTTAAAGCTCCTGTCAACATGGTTTCAAATGTTTACATTTTTGCTTTAATTGTAAAGTTATGCTGCAGAAAAAGCATCCACCACTGTTATATTCAAGAAATATTTATAAATGAACACAATAGTAGATAAATGTTCCAAAAACACTAATAATCCCAACTGGGGCAAAAGTAGAGTGCATGAATGCTGATATAGAGAACGTTTCAGATCTACTGAACGTCTGTTTATCACTTTAATTCATGCTGTGTTAGAAGGAAAGCCATCATATCTGCGCTGTGCTGGAGCTCCGGAACCAACATGTTCCTTAGAAGAAGATTTCTGAGTCAGAGAGTTTGACTTAGTGGCAAACTGTTTATATCCAATATAGTTCTGGTATTCACAAATGTAAGTGATGGAGGACAAACTGCTTCAGCTTGACTAGCATCAGACGAGCATGGACCTCTATGAACCCTAAAACTGACAGACAGATGATGACAATTATGTTTAAAGAAAACCAGAGCAGGTACACAAAACTATTTAGCAAAAATAGTTTTGGAAACTGGCTGAAATATTATATTTCAAAGATGAAAATTTGTATAATCTGACGTAAAAGCACATTCTCCAACAAATGAACCTGTTATGGACATTTTTTAAAAATGAAGTACTGTTCTGTGTTTATACACACTTAAAAAGATGGTTTTTCAAGGGTTCTTTAGTAAAGAAAATGGCTCTGCAAAGAACCATGAACACACAAAGAACCCTTTGCATGATTAAGAGGTTCTTTGCATCATGAAAGGGTTCTTTAGATTGATGGAGGATGTGTTGTATATGGTTTTATATAGACATTTTTAAGGGTTCTATAAAGCACCAAAAAGGTGAGTGGTGAGTAGGTAAGTCGACCCGTTAATCCGAGATGGGAATTTATGGGCGTATTAATGAAGTTGGCAAATGGTCATGCAAATTAAGGAGATTTTAAGGCGTTTCCAATCAGCAGAGGCAAGTTGTCCAGTCTAGAACGGCCAAACATCTCAGCCTTGAAAGAAAACTCTCGGACAGAACTGGTGAGAGATTTCTGATTTTCCTTCTGGCTCTCCCCAGTGTCCTCCTCTCTCACAGCCCCAACTTTGGAGAACCCCGGAGAGAAGCCCTCAGGCATCTTTCAGAGAAAACTGATCGCAGCGCAGGCCTCTGCTCACAGCCCCGAGAAGAAAAGGAGTGTCATGCTCCAGTGGCAAAGCTAGCCACGCTCCGGTGTAGCCCAGGAGGATCCCAGCACCTGAGGGGATCTGAGCAGGAGCCCCAATCAGCAAAGACTAGCCAGAGAAGAGGGTCATGCTCTGCTGTCAGAAATCTTACCGCTGGGAGGAGGTGAGCGCCTCGCCTGCTTTCTGGAGAGAGAAAGCGGTTATTTTAGTACCGTCCTCACAGCAGCAACTTCGGCCCCAGAGCGATGTTGTTGGCTTCACCAGAGCTTCCTGTCTTGGACTGGATGCTTTTTTTTGTCCTCTATTTGCTCTGTTATAGCACATTCTAGTAGAGCAGGAGGACGGCTGTCTGATCTCAGTGAGGTCCACACCTCAAACTCCCATCACTGTGACTGGCAGCGCAGGACACTGGAGATGAGTGAGGGGCATTGCGGCTCTTTTCGGTGAGTCAAGTCAGCTAAGCTACAAATACAGCTCTTCATTCAGTGGCACTGTCAGTTTTATTGTTCCCAAAATGAACCATGTTGGTAATATTGTTTATCTTTTTTATTTAAAACGTTTCCTACTTAGGGGCGGCACGGTGGCGCAGTGGGTAGCATTGTCGCCTCACAGCAAGAAGGGCCTGAGTTCGATTCCCGGCCGGGTGACCAGGGTCATTTCTGTGTGGAGTTTGCCTGTTCTCCCCGTGTCTGCGTGGGTTTCCTCCGGGTACTCCGGTTTCCTCCCACAGTCCAAAAACATGCAGTCAGGCTAATTGGACATGCTAAATTGCCCCTAGGTGTGAGTGAATGTGTCTGTCTGTCTGCCCTGCGATGGACTGGCGACCTGTCCAGGGTGTATCCTGCCTTCCGCCCCATGACAGCTGGGATAGGCTCCAGCACCCCACCGCGACCCAGAAGGATAAGCGGTTTAGATGATGTATGATTCCTACTTTCTACTTAACTAATGAGCCTAAATTTAATTTCACTGATTAATTTCGAGGCAGGGATCACAAGATGGTAGATGAGTAAAACACAGTAAATCCATAAACCAGTCATCAACAAACAAAGACAAAAATCAGAAAAACTAATGAGGCACATTCAGAAACGGATGATACATGAAAACTGGCACGAACAAAACGAGACAAACTAACACAAGAAGAAACAGGTGTTGGGGATAATGAGGGGCGGGGCAGAGCTGAGGAGGCGGAGCCGAAATGTTCCAAAGAAATCTGGATTTTCTGATGTTTTCTGTTAATGTATATGAAACCTTCAATGCGAGTCGACTCCCAATAACAACTTTATTTCTCCACAAGTGGAAAAATCTGTTTTTATTTTTGAGTTGTGATTATTTTTGATGTGATATTGTTGTGATGTTTCCCTTATTATATTTTTCAACATGTAATTTTATGTAATATGTTAAAATAGATTTTTTACATGTAATTACATAAAATGTAATACTAGAAATTTAATTGATCACAGGAAAAACTGCAATTTCAGGGCATCACGTCACATGATCATATATTATTATGTCACATATTAATGTGTGAACATGTGCTTTTTTACGCACTTCACAGGTGATCACAGGTGAACGTCATGTGACTTTTCTACAAGGTAAAGGCAGGTAAACCGTCTACAATTCATCACTGCCATAGTGCAAATAAATTACAAATATAAAACGAGTGTTTCGTTGTGCTGTTAATCGGGAGCTTATTGTGCTGTTGCTCACCAGCAGCTGATTCAGCACCACAGTAAAAGATTCAAGATCAGCCTCCGCCCATCCACCAACTACAAGTGTGTGGCTCTGCTGGACTGTTCCTGCTGCAAACACAGCACATTTTACACTGATATGTCAGGTTTGGAAACCAGATCACCAGGAGGATGAATCTCCAGGAGTAGAGTGGATCTCTCCTGAAATCCTGGACTTTGGTGGATCTCCTTAAACAGACTGAATCTCCAGGATGTACTTGGATTTGTATTTTTGGAGTAGAATGGACTTTCAGGGAAGGTTGGATCTCCAGAAGTAAGGCAGATCCTCAGGAGAAGGTTGGATCTCCAGGAGTAAGGCAGATCCTCAGGAGAAGGTTGGATCTCCAGGAGTAGGATGGTTCCCCAGCTGAAGTTTGGATCCGCAGGAGAAAATTGGACCCCCTAGGAGTAGATTAGATTTCCAGAGAATTTTGGATCTCCAGGATTAGAGTGGATACTCAGGAGAAGGTTGGATCTCCAGGAATAGCATGGATCTCTGGGAGTAGAGTGGATCGATAAGAGGAGAATGATTCCATATGAGTGGGATGGATAACCATAAGAGAGTTGGATCCCGTAGAAGCAGGTTTGGTCAATTGAAGCGAAGTGGATCTCTACATCTAGATTAGATACCCTGGAGAAGTTGGCCTCCTGAGCCCTTATCCTGGAGCAGGGAGGGTTTGCTTGGCGATTCATGTTTTAGACGTTTGATCTGTTGATGTTGCTGCATAATGGCATTGATTATACTGACAACATGGTGCACTGAGCTCTGAGACTGGTGAGTTTATTTTGAGAAGAAACCGTCTCTGCTCTACTTCCAGACTGAGGACAGAAGAGGAAATGCGTTGGAAACTCCCTTGGACTTTTGTTTTGCTTTTTTCCTGCTTCATTCTCTTCACCCGCCTACTCCTGAGTATGATTGGCTGGAGTCCTGACGTGTGTTTGACTGGCTTGCTCCGGGTGCATGGGCGGTTTCGACTTCCTCGAGGCTTACCTCCATGGCAGCCTGGGGCGAACATCTGGGTTCAGCGTAAGAGCTGTGTGTGTTGTCTTTGTCCATTTAGCAATTTGTTAGCTGAGCTCATGTTACATTGTTGCCTAGTCTATCTCAGCAGATTACCTTAAGCTTAAGAACAATGGCCGCCTGTAACGTCACTAACTGCTTCATCGGGCTGTTAGCCGACCAGGATGTAGGAGTGTGTCGTGCCTCAAGCAAACCCTGAACTCCTGAATACACACACAGTCTGAACACATCTATATGAACTCATATCTCCAATCTTTAAAAATGCAGCTATTTTCTGTGCAATATTTTCAATGTTTTCATCACTCGAACACTTTATCACTATTCATCAGTGTCAGGTTTTCATTTACAGTTACACTGTGCAAAAATACCATCAATGAGAACAACGTGCAGTGTTTTAAATAATATATATATATATATATATATATATAATGTTTTGTCCCGGCCGGGCAATCAGGGTCCTTTCTGCGTGGAGTTTGCATGTTCTCCCCGTGTCTGTGTGGGTTTCATCCCACATTCCAAAGACATGCAGTCAGTCCAGTTGGACATGCTATATTGCCCCTAGGTGTGAGTGTGTGTGTCTGCCCTGCGATGAACTGGTGACCTGTCCAGGGTGTATCCTGCTTTCCGCCCAATGACCGCTGGGATAGACTCCAGCTCCCCCCGTGACCCAGAAGGATAAGCAGCTTAGAAAATGTGTGTGTGTGTGTGTGTGTTTTTCTTTGGACAGTGATAATATATATATTTTTCCCTATACGTTTAGTTGGTCTGTCTATGCTGTCTAGTATGTCTATGTGCGTTTACCTTTGTTATATTTATGTATATTTTTGCACGTCGGAGCTGGAGAATCTCAATCAGCTGTGCACTCCTTGAATGAAAAAGTTCACTTTGACTTTAATATCATTCATTTAGAAATCAGAAAATTGGGTTTCACATGATCAAGAATTTTCTCTTTTAATGAATGAATAGCTTACAAATTCCCACTCATGTGTTAGCAGATAAAACACCTAACGTGTAGATCTTATAACACCGAAACAATACGCAAAACACAACAACCGTAGAAAAAGCTCCATTTGATTGTACTGAAGTAAAGTTCAGAGAAAATTGGAAAGAAGCTCCTGAAAACCAGCTAAAGTGCCATCAACCTATAATATACAGGACGAAGTAATTAATATGAAACAGTGAACAGCCTGTGCGTCATTAGACAGGAGTTTCATTTCTCTCCCCTTAGCTGCAGAAATCTGTCAGGTGTCCCAGATAAGCCAATGCTGTTTGTGATTAACGTTGCTCTGGAACGTATAATCAGCCCTGAGGTGGAGCTCCATTCTGGAGTAACAGGTTCACGCAGGTCTCATGGCCTCTGCTTGAGGCCACGGAGAGAGGAGTGCTGCTGCTGACTGTGGTGGCGTTCACCTGGAGAGAGAGGAAGGTACAGGTAGAGGCAGGTAGGGAGGAATATTAGAACGTTACAGCTCCGTTACATTTTCTGCACTCTTTGTTTTTACTGTATTGAGAAGCATATTAACCCCTTAACGTTCCAGATTTATCATATAATAAGGCTTATTATTCAGTAACTACAGGGACTTCAAAGTAAACTAATGGAGCCGTTCTGAGGTTGTAGAAGTGTGCAACAAAACTAGCTTGTTAAAGGGTTAAATCAAGATGCCTCCATATCAGAGCGAATATCAGAGGAAAAAAACCCTCCTAGTACAACTAAAACTCCTCCCAGAACAACCAAAACTCCTCCCAGAACAACCAAAACTCCTCCCAGTACAACTTAAACTCCTCCCAGTTCAACTAAAACTCCTCCCAGTACAACCAAAACTCCTCACAGTACAACTAAAACTCCTCCCAGTTCAACTAAAACTCCTCCCAGTACAACCAAAACTCCTCCCAGAACAACCAAAACTCCTCCCAGTACAACTAAAACTCCTCCCAGTACAACTGAAACTCCTCCCAGTACAACCGAAATCTCTTCTAGCACAACCAAAACTCCTCCCAGCACAACCAAAACTCCTCCCAGTACAACTAAAACTCCTGCTAGTACAACTGAAACTCCTCCCAGAACAACCGAAACACCTCCTAGCACAACCAAAACTCCTCCCAGTACAACTAAAACTCCTCCCAGAACAACCGAAACTCCTCCCAGTACAACTAAAACTCCTCCCAGAACAACCGAAACTCCTCCCAGTACAACTAAAACTCCTCCCAGAACAACCGAAACTCCTCCCAGAACAACCGAAACTCCTCCCAGAACAACCGAAACTCCTCCCAGCACAACCAAAACTCCTCCCAGTACAACTAAAACTCCTCCTAGTACAACTAAAACTCCTGCTAGTACAACTGAAACTCCTCCCAGAACAACCGAAACACCTCCTAGCACAACCAAAACTCCTCCCAGTACAACTAAAACTCCTCCCAGAACAACCGAAACTCCTCCCAGTGCAACAAAACTCCTCCCAGTACAACTGAAACTCCTCCCAGAGCAACTAAACTCCTCCCAGTACAACCAAAACTCCTCCCAGTACAATGGAAACCCCTCTAAGTACAACCAAAACTCCTCCCAGCACAACCAAAACTCCTCCCAGTATAACTAAAACTCCTCCCAGAGCAACCAAAACTCCTCCCAGTACAACAAAACTCCTCCCAGTACAACTAAAATCCCTCCCAGTACAAACTCCTCCCCATGCAGTGAGTCACTGGGCTCGTGATCCGTGTCTGTGAGGAAGATGGTCATGGAGGACTCACATGGTTGGCGACGAAATGAAATGCTTAATATCAACAGGGACCGACACGACTGTACAACACACACTGCAGACTGAACAGATAAACAGTTGGTAACTGGTTGCCATGTAACAAGCTGATTTGCATATTTCGTCCCACAGCAACTGGACCTCACCTGAAAGTGCAGTTAGATTACAAGTAGGACAGGTTTTCGTTTAGGGTGACTCGTTACTCTAATGTACTCACGTTGGCTCCGTGTTCAATCAGCAGCTGGGCACATGTGGTATGTCCTTGCTGGCAGGCTGCATGGAGAGGGGTCACTCCATCCAGAGTGGTCAAATTCACTGCCACACCCTGCCCACACAGACACATATACTTCTCAGCACTTCTCTGTACTTCTCATGGAGAAGAAGGTCCAGATACCTGTTTCTACAGTGTAAATGAATTCACTTTGAATCAAAATATGTCTAATATTTCTCATTTTAGATAGTTTTAAGAATATTCTACATTTATTAACCTAAATTTTACTTGTTTTAAAGGGCCCATATCATGGAAAACTAAATCTCATACGGAAACAGTTACAGCATCAAGTTTTACAACATACCGTTCACACCCCAGTCCAAATATGAAAACTGCGCTGTATGTTCATGTCACATGTAACATGTGTATATATATATATATATACATATATATGTATGTATATATATATATATATATATATATATATATATATACATATACATATATACATATATATATATATATATATATATATATATATATATATATATATATGTTACATGTGACATGAACATACAGCGCAGTTTTCATATATATATATATATATATATAAATCACTGCTGATAGATCACTCGGACCAAAACCTCGTATTTCCATTTTTGGCGTTTTTCAGTTTTTTACATAATTTGAAAATATCTGCTGTCCTTTATATTGTATGTAAATTTCATGATGAATAGACCAAAAGAAACAAAGTCATTTTAGGCCGTTTATTTTGGTCCATTCATCATGAAATTTATACACAATGTAAAGAGCAAGAGGCACTTTCAAATTTCAAATTATGTCAAAAACTGGAAAACAACAAAATTGTCTTAAAGGCACAACTGTATGTTTCAAACATCTAAATAGATTTGAAAAAATGGTCATGTAAAAATAAATAACTGCAGTTTTTAGTACATAAAACCACATAAACATCAAAAGTGAAAAGGGATCAAGGGGGCTGATTTCATTAGCAGATCATGCAAATCCTCACTGTCTCAATACAAACAAACTTATCTGCCAGTGGAAATGGACACTTTCCCTACATACAGTAACTTAAAACAAGGTAAAACATCTGGTAATAACCTGAAGAATCTTAAAATATTCTCACACAATCTTATAGTGAGGGAGTTTTGATATGTTGACCAGACTTGAGATCATTTTCTTGCAAAGATAGCAATTCTTGCATTGTGTGCTTGATTTAATAAGTTATGCAGTTCAGAAGGTCAGTGTTTGACCACAGTGTCTACTGCTGGTCCTTCTCCAAAAGGAAACATTAACTCTTGTGCTACTTGTGTTGTTGCACTGAAAACAAAGGTACACTGCATGTCCAAAAGTATCCAGACAGCTCTTCTCATTCAGCTGCTTTAAGGTTATTCTCTGTAGAAAAGCACTGATCAATAGAATGGGATACTCTGGAGCAGCCTAAGGTCACCATGCCCAAATCCAAGCATTGGGCTGAAGATCAGTGGAGCTGTGTTCTGTGGAGTGATGGGGCTCCAGTACCTTTGGGATGAGTTGGAGTGATCCAGAACTGACCATCCAACATCAGTGACCTCACTAATGCTCAATCAAATCTTCACAGCAATGTTCCAACATCTAGTGTAAAGCCTTCCCAGAAGAGTAGCAGCAAAGGGGGCAAACTACCTATTAATACCATTGATTTCAGAAGAAACACTGGCGTCTACAAACTTTTGGACAGGCTGCGTATGTTTTAGAAAGTGCTCACGTAGGAGACGACGTGCTGACTCAGCAAAAACACCAACCTGGTTGATCAGCTTGCGCAAAGCCAGAAGTCTCCCGTTGAAAGCAGCGTCGTGTATCGGTGACCAGTCGGCCTCAACGTCTTTCAACAAAAGAAGGAAACAAATAACTGTCACTACTAAACAAATCAAACATCAGGTCTGAAGTGAGCTTTTCTCCTCTTTGACTGTTTGGTCTATAAACAGATCTGCCACCCATCCAGGATTCTCCTATGGAGCCCCAGGAGGGATGTGGTGTATTATTTTTTTAGGTAAAAATCTGCTGCCCACAGATACTATCAGGTGAGCACCTGATATTATCAGGTGATCACCCAGTACTTTCAAGTTAGCACCAAATACTATCAGATGAGCACCCGATACTATGTGGTGAGCACCAGATACTATTTAGTGAGTACCCAATACTATCAAGTGAGAACTAGATACTATGTGGTGAGCATCCAATACAATCAAGTGAGAACCAGATACTTTGTGGTGAGCACCCAATACCATTTGGTGAGCACCCAGTGCAATCAAGTGAGCACCAGATACTATGTGGTGAGCACCAAATACTATGTGGTAAGCACCCAATACACTCAAGTGAGAACCAGATAGTTTGTGGTGAGCACCCAATACTATTTGGTGAGCACCCAATCCAATCAAGTGAGCTCCAGATACTATGTGGTGAGCACCCAATACAGTCAAGTGAGAACCAGATAGTTTGTGGTGAGCACCCAATACTATTTGGTGAGCACCCAATCCAATCAAGTGAGCTCCAGATACTATGTGGTGAGCACCCAGTACAGTCAAGTGAGAACCAGATAGTTTGTGGTGAGCACCCAATACTATTTGGTGAGCACCCAATCCAATCAAGTGAGCTTCAGATACTATGTGGTGAGCACCTGATACTACTACTACTACAAATAATAAATAATAATAACAATAATAATATATATTGTTTTTAAGTTGCCACCTGTTGTGACTCTAAAAAGTCATAAATGTCTTCTTCTATGACAGAATGATGGAGGAAGAACATACAGATATACAGATGCACACACACACACACACACATATATATATATATATATATATTTATTTTTTAAAACCTTAATAGTTTGCAACTTTGTCCTTTTCAAACTGATATAGCTAAATGTAGGCTCCCTAAATATATTTAGGGAGCCTACATTTAGCTATATATATATATAATTTTTCTATTAGTATGTGGCACTCTGCCCTGCGATGGACTGGTGACCTGTCTAGGGTGTATCCTGCGTTCCACCCAATGACTGCTGGGATAGGCTCCAGCTCCCCCCGCGACCCAGAAGGATGAGCGGCTTAGAAGATGTGTGTGAGTGAATATGACACTCATTTGATAGTATCTGGTGCTCACCAAGTTTTAATAAAAAAAATAATAAAATACACCACGTCTCTCCAGGAGCTCTGTATTTTCCTGGACCTCCCTGGATTTCCCTGGAATGCAGTAAAGTAATTAATTCCATTCCAGCACAGAAAATGTCCATTTCCATACGTTAGCATTTCTTACTACTTATAAAAAGAGAATCATCAGGTCATATCATGTCATGGGCGCCACTGTCCGAAGTGACTTAACGTTCACTCACATTACGGGTGTGTTTGAATACAGCATTAGGAGTCTAGCCCAAGGACTCTTACTGGTGTAGCATAGTAGCAGAGAATCAAACCCCCAGGCTGCTGCGTGGAGGTGCAGCACTGGTCCCCACTACGTTACACCAACAGCCCTGATCAGCTTTTCTAACCGGTTTTTCCAGAACTGAGGTGGCAGCCTTAATTATAAACCATTCGCAAATGAAGAAGTTCAGTCAAACTGAGCCGCCATTAAAGACACAGTAGAAGCGTAGGCTGGTCTCTCACCACTCATTAGAGGATTAGAGAAGTAAACAGCAGCTTCCTGTTCATCTCTCGGCTGAGGCTTCTCAGACATCTTGCTCGACAACTATCGAAACTCCTCTCTCTCTTGCGCACAACAGGCCGAGAGCTGCTGAAGCGTGGAGTCCCTGCAGGGTCCAAACTCCAACGAGTCTTTCTGAGGTTTCTGTCTGCTCTCAGCTCATACGCTCTCTGCCCGGTGGGAGTGATGTCACGTCCTCTGTAGACAATGGGTCCGACCTGCAGGAAGCTTTAGCACACAGAGGCCGGCAGTGCCGAGATAAATAAACTCAGAGTTACAGTCAGAAGTGCTGCTGTTGTCTGCTTAGAAACAGGGCTGCAGATTTGAACCTTTCCCAGTGAAACCGTGAGCTACAGTTACAGATCTGTGTAACACCAGATGCTAGTTTATCATTTGAGTCCTGTGTCAGTAACGTCACTCAGGCTGGCTTTGCACAGTGAAGCATTCAAGCAACTAGTTGCATGTGGCACAATGATTAATATGTAAACAAAGTCATTCAGAGTGGTTTGCTTTAATTTACAGAGTCAGAACTGTTCACAGTGGTGGTGATAGGAACCAGACGTCCACCTCTAAAAGCTCCCTCACAGAAAGTTACTACATGAAATGGTTATGAATTCACTGCCTGATGACTGAGACACTGTTTTATGATAGTTTTGGCCTTAAACTCCATTCATGGTGGAGGGATACATAATATGCAGGGTGCTGTGAGGCAAAATAGTCCCCAAAGAAAACTTATTATTTCAGATTTTCCACTATTTTCCCTCATCAACATTCATTCATTCACGAAGACTCGTGTAGGTTCACTGGTGGTTCTGGATAGTAAATAAAATGTCTATATTTGTGTTGTCGTCATGGCGACCCCTGGTTCCTATCACCACCACTGTAAAGACATCTGAACCATTTCACACCAAACCACTCTGAATCTCTTTGTTTACATTTAAATACCTAATTATGTAGAAATTTTGAGAAATTGGTGGAATTTCCCTACTTAAAAGTAGCACACTGTGTCTCCTCGTGCCCTCGCATGCATGCCTTTTCACTCTTGGCTCAGGTTTGGTTGCACAGTTCAAAAACTGTAGCTCCAAATATGACTAAAGATGTGCGAGGAAATGAGAGAGGCTGAGTCGCCTCTTCGTCATCAGGCAGTGAATTCATAACCATTTCATATAATAACTTTCTGTGAGGGAGTTTTTAGAGGTGGACGTCTGGTTCCTATCAGCACCACTGTGAACAGTTCTGACTCAGTAAGTTTCTCTAGAACGGAGCGTTTCACACCAAACCACTCTGAATGGTTTAGTTTCCATACGGACAGTTTGGGGTGGAGAGTCAACGTTTTGAAACTTTAGCAATGTTTCTATACTGTATCTTTTATCTCAAAAGGTTTCCACAATATGGGCCCTTTAATGTAATTAAAAGCCCCCCAACACCAAAAATGTAGAACTCAGAATTCAGAATGAATTACTTTACATTTTTTCCAGTGCTGTTTGAACAAACATTTGCTGCACATTAACAATATTTTGCAGATTTATTATTTTTTGTGCTATTTTTTGCATTATTATTAGAGTCTAGACCTCCTCAGACCACGATACGCGTCTGAACGCCGGAGTGGGTGATCGGGAGCGTCTGAAGACAGGTAGAGTTTCGGGCCGGTAACTTTGAGCAAAAGTATAAAATCACAGATATGAGCACAAAAACGTTCAAACAGACTATACGTTACATCCAAGTGTCTATCTGTAGTAACTTAGGGGTTAAATCAGCAGCACCCACCTGGAGTCAGGAGCGTCCCACTGCAACTTCAGGCCCCCACAGTCAGACCTGCACTTTCAGCTCCCTGTACCTCAGTTAAGGGCACTGCAGCCACACCTTACCCGGAACATTCAGTGTTCCTGTGAAACCCCGCCCTGAACTCAGTGACTGGTGCACCTTTTTGTTGAAGAGGTGCCCAGCCCCGCCCATCAACCTATCAGTTCCATCAGTACTCAGGAGCCACTCCTCCTCATTTATGTGTGTATTAAGCCTTGCGGTTCCCACCAGGTACTGTTTTTTTCTTCTTTCTCAAAACAAAGACTTACTGTTTCTAAATCGTGACAATTTTTCAACAACTTGACTCGGTATGTCATATTTTCACAAAATATATCTGAAATAATGACATAATCTTCTCAAAACTATAAAAAAAACAGTGTCTCAGTCATCAGGTAGCGTAATCATTTCATGTAGGAACTTTCTGTGAGGGAGCTTTTAGAGGTGGACGTCTGGTTCCTATCACCACCACTGTGAACAGTTCTGACTCGGTAAGTTTCTCTAGAACGCAGCGTTTCACGTCAGAGCATTTTGAAACTTAGCAATGAATGATTTTATATCTTAAGCATTTAATAATGGAGAAAATTTGAGAATTTAGTGGAATTCCCCTTTAATTCCCCTTTTTTGTCATTTGTGAATGTGTTCAGGTTTTCATAGCTCTAAAACTTATTATATTATGGTTATCTTAGTACTGGTGTTCTAGATTGTGAGGTTCTGTTGCACATGTGGGGTGTACAGTTTATTCGGGGGAGGACTCTGATGTTGAATACGATCTTTTGCTCAACAGAAAAGTCCTCCAACTTCAATTTAGTCTCTTATGGGGGCTCCCTTGGCTCATTTTATCAGCTCCACTTACTATATAGGTGCATTCTGTAGTTCTACAGTTACAGACTGTAGTCCACATCAGTGTTACTGCAGTGCTGAGAATGATCCACCACCCAAATAGTACCTGCTCTGTGAAGGTCTATGGGGGTCCTGACCACTGAAGAACAGGGTAAAGGGGGCTAACAAAGTATCAGAGAAACAGACGGACTACAGTCTGTAACTGTAGAACTACAAAGTGCACCTATATAGTAAGTGGAGCTGATAAAATGGACAATGAGCGTCAAAACAAGGAGGTGGTCAGAATGATATGACTGATCTGTGTAGCTGGAATGACAGTAATGCCTGACTTGACTTGACTTGTGCAGCAATAAGACACATCAGTGTTATTGTACTGCACTGCAGAAGCGAGTCTGATATGTACAAACAGAACATGAAGAAGAGGAGAAACTAAACCTCTGGCTCAATGCCGGCTGGGACAGATTACTGACTGGGCCAGTGGGCTAGTGCCCACTGTCCACTGGAGACCCAAAAATTAGATAAACAAACAGCTCTTGAATATGTGATGGCAAAAAAAATGAAATACCCTCCTGTCACAATATCTAAACGGCTCACATCCTACGCTTTCTTGCATTTTATATTTTCGCCTGAGGTTCACTTATACAGTTGTTTGATGCACCAAAAAAAAGGCATAATTATTTTTTACATGATCATTTTTCAACATCTCTTTATCACTTTTCTAATTATGCAGGCTTTTTTGTTCCTGTGCTTTAAAGACTGATATATATATAAGTGATATATAAGTCCTATATTGTGTCTCATTCAAAAAGAAATCAGTTTGAAACACTCCTTATAACTTCAGTGTGAATGGGCGGAGCTAAAGTGCTGAAGCCTGAATTGGAAGGTGTGTAAAAAGGTGTTGGTTTACATGACATCACAAAAACAATTTCAAAACAGGCTGTTTTTGCAGGTTAGTTTCCTCATACGGACTGTATGGACTGGAGAGTGAACACTTTGAAATGTTTCTATGCCTTATAAAATTCTTTAATCTCAAAGCAGTGAGGACAGTAGTGTGTGTATGTTTGTGTGTGTGTTCCGCTGTAAGTACGCTGGTGCAGTATGGCTGCTGCTTTACATCGGTTTTTCGTTGTTTTGTATTGTTTGTGTGTATGTTTTGATGTTTCCTTGCTGGCTGAGAAGTTTGCCATCGTATCCATCGATATAGTGACCGAGAGTGATTTTCCAGCTGTGACTAACAGGTTTCTTGGGCTGGCCGTTTGGGTGATGCTACAAAACAGCTATGATGTAGCCTGGACCAGCCGCTTGAGTGATGCTGTATCACGGCTACGAGGCTCTCTGGACTGGGGACCAGATCGACGCTACATCGCAGCCTGGACCGGCCGCTTGCTTGATGCTGTACTGCAGCTGTGTGGCTGCTTGGACCAGCAGTGTTCAGCTGCATGAGCAGCACTACGCTGCAGCTACAAGGCCTCTCGGGCCGGCTGCCTAAGCAGCGCTACTTCGCAGCTACGTGGCTGCCTGGGCCGGCTGCCTGGGTGTCACTACACTGCAGCTATGAGGCGGCCTGGACTGGATTAGTGGTGTTCGGCTGCAGGAAAATGCTGCCCCTTCGTAGCTCCTACATTTTCGGCCTTCGAGGCTTCCCGGGCCGGCCTCCTTTGTGATGCAGCGTAGTTGCGGTGTAACACTTTCCCCGCGGCTAAAGTCTTTTTCCGGGCTAGCTAAGTGACTCTGTACTGTGGTCAGTGAAATTCCCTCCACTAGCTGTGGGAACCGTGGAGTGTGGGCATGTGTGTGTTCTGTGTTATGTATTGTTGATTATGTGCTGATTGTAACGCGTCCTTGAGCATGGAAAAGGCGCTATATGAATAAAAGGGATGATGATGATGAAAGTCCAGTTTCCCACAATATGGGCTCTTTAATATAACTAAAAGCTCCCCAACAACAACAACAGTTCACTTTCAAAATAAAAGCTTTTGCCAGTTTTATCACTTGCGACCTGCTGAAAAACCCATAGAAACCATTAAGTGTGGTTTCTGATGGTTTTTTAAATGTGTTTGGCTTTTTTAATGGGTTGATATCACATTGTAAAGGACCCTAATGGTTTAATAGGTGACCAATGGCTGATTCTAGATGCATCTCATGGTGTTCTACAGGAAACTAGTCGTCTCTATCGGAACCAATTCCCTTACCATTAGATTTTAATCCTGGTGCTTTCTAATGGTCCTTTTTCAGCAGGTTAGCCATCTTGGTTATCTCATTTTAGCATATATATATATATAAAAATATATAGTTATGTTCTAACTGAAGTTTAGGGGAGGAACATGTCTGAAACCCCTCCTTCTCCCAATCTAACACCCTATAAATTCACATCCTCACCTTCTGTTCCCGTGACGAGGGGTTCACAACCCCCATCGCCACCCCATCTCCTCCCTGTTCCTCAGTCCTGCATCAGTCCTACTTCAGCTATGAGGGGGTCTGGCCTTCTAGCTACAGGCAGAAGCTGCCCAGAACTCCAGCCCGAGTTCTCAGAGTTCTCCCCCTCCCTCAATCAGTCTCCCCTCATACTTCCACCACCATGTTGAAGGCATGGTCTGCACTCACAAACTAAGAGTAAGAAATGACAAAGAAGATGCACAGATTTTAGAAAAGGTTATTTTACATGAAGACGTGTGTGTAGCAGGAAAAATACAGAGTTTAAGGTGGGCTGGTTTGCAACATGCAACTTCCGGCCTGACAACACGTCACACTCAGGCCCTGCTCTCGCTTGCTGTATGCATTAGACCAAAGTGCAGCACAGATCTTAACCCAGTTTGCTCCTGTTATGACTGCAGTTTCTGCTTTGAGCCACTAGATGGTGCTAGAAATATGGTTTCGGTTTAAGCTGAAGCTCCAGGCTGACTTCAGACAGCAGAAGAAGGTTAATTCCCTGCTTTACTAAAGCCTGGCTGTGACCTATAACTCCATGTACAAGTCTTCCAGACCCAGATTAAGCCTAAACCCAGACTTCAAGGAATTTTAAATGGCATTGGCGTGGCAATCTAGTCTAACACTAGGCTTAAACCATATCTGGGAAACCGGCCTCATGCCCACATTCCCCAGCGTCTTTGTGTTGTGTTTAATCTTGTTGTTATTTTGATATTTACTGGAAAATTGTCTGAAATATGTCTGGATCATATGAAGAACCCAGTAACAGACTGTAGGAAAATCAATATCAAGTTTGTTTACTGCTTTTCCATAAAGTATTGCCAATGTTAAAGACAAGCAAATGCTCAGATGGACGTGGGCCATACGCAGTTTAGCAACTGCTCAATGTGTTTGCAGTCGCTTCTGTTCATTTAAAGGAGAAAAAGACCAAAATATTCCAGCAAGATGCTGTAGAGTTAAGAAGATGCCTCGGCTGCACATTTCAATCCCACTGAGAACCTGTAGGACTGTATTGGGAAACATAATCCAACCACTTTAGATCAGTGTTCTTTATTCAGTGTTCTTTATCTGTAACGGCCCCCAGAGGACAAAATGGAAATACCGGGCTAGTACCAGTGACGGACTATGAGGCTTTTGGGCTATAAATGTTAAAACTCAGTCAACCACGAGGCACAAAAACGCCTCTAATGCTAATTTCTGCCTGCGCCCCTATGAGATTCTATTAGTATGTAAGCTCTAAGCTAAGCTTTATGGCGGTCCTAGATCACACACAGACTCCTGAAGCTGGCAATAGACCTTAACATATATTTGAGCTTGTATTTATCAGTTTTACAGTGAGTCTTTCAGTAAACAGTTCTGATGTAGAGCTGCTGCCGCTGTTTAACATTCCTAACAACTACCTGGAACCTGGTTGGACTACAGCTTATATTCACAGTCAGTGATGTATCTAGAACTGCCAGAAGGACTGAAGTGACAGTTTTACTCATTAAATTGTTCATATTGTAAATCAAAAAGTGATTCTTCTGTCACTCAGTAGCTAAAATAACATGTAAGGCCTTCAGTCCAGCTCCTGAAGCCCTAACCAATGGGAGAGCACGCTGGGCTGTATCTACTTAGAAAGAAAGAGTGCTGCCAACCAGAACTCAGTAATGAAATGGGTATTACTACAGTTCAACAAGTTAAAGACATAATTTTTTTATTTCACAGAAATCATTAGACCTCTAGACACCTGGAAGGCCACTGATTACATACATACATACATCATCTAAACCGCTTATCCCTCTGGGTTGCGGTGGGGTGCTGGAGCCTATCCCAGCTGTCATTGGGCGGAAGGCAGGATACACCCTGGACAGGTCGCCAGTCCATTGCAGGGCAGGCCACTGATTAGCAATAATAAAATAATAAAAATGATGTTTGTCTCTCTCTGATCCGTTATAATGTAATTTCATCACTAAGTAGACCCATTTCAAATGTAGCTTAGACATGAGCTAGTGATGTAGCCTATATACGAAGAGACGTGTACAAGACAAACAACAATAACAGTATAAAATAAAACGAGCATCGAGATACTCAGCATGTCCAGCGTTCTTCTGGTCAGTTTTAGATGGTTAAAAATCAAACTATGACAAAGCAGCGTGAGGTCATACTGACTTTATCTCCGTAAAGGGTTGTAAAAATGATGGTGTAAAAAAGTGAATGTAAGTGTAAAGCTGTGAGGTCGATTCGCCCCTCAGTCTCTACAGAGCATCTTTATCATCTTTACATGAAATTACCTCTCAATTATCGAGACGAGGCATCTGGGGGCAGCCTATCAGAGTAAAGTGGGCAGGGAGGGGCTTATGCTTATGACTGGGCTTCTTGCGGAACAGCTTATAAATTCTAGGTGTTGTGATTTTCAATGGTCTCTTTTGGACATAATACCTGAATATTTATGAACAGCTGATGCCAGTTTTCACAATATGACATCATTTATGAAGTAAATGATGCTGTACATGTATTTATAACACTGTTAAGAAGCATCATTCACAAGTAATGGAACTTGTAAGGCCCAGTTAAGAACATTAGATCTGAAATTTTGATGTTCTCCCACTTAGAGGGGAATTCCATCACATTTTCATAAATTGATGGTTAAGATGTAAACAGAGCGGTTCAGAGTGGTTTGGTGTGAAACGCTCTGTTCTAGAGAAACTTACCGAGTCAGAACTGTTCACAGTGGTGGTGATAGGAACCAGACGTCCACCTCTAAAAGCTCCCTCACAGAAAGTTACTAGATGAGATGGTTATGAATTCACTGCCTGATGACTGAGACACTGTTTTATGATAGTTTTGAGAACTTAAACTCCATTCATGGTGGAGGGATACATGCAGGGTGCTGTGAGGCAAAATAGTCCCCAAAGAAAACTTATTATTTCAGATTTTCCACTATTTTCCATCATCAACATTCCATATAAACTCAGAAGACTTGTGTAGGTTCACTGGTGGTTCTGGATAGCAAATAATAGTAATATGTCACTTAAAGCCTCCAAATGTCGAAACAGCCCTGATAAAAGTACTAGTGGAGTACAAATGTACAAAAGTAGTTGCTGTAAGCATCAAAAGTATGTGCTGAGTTATTACAGTTATTATATTACTATGATGAGCATTTTCACATGTAAATGGTCTCCTTAACAGAAATATACTCAGTTTAACTGAAGTAGAAATATGTAATAGATAGAACTGAGGCCTTTTAACATGACTTCTGCCTCATAAGCTCCAATGATGCTTCAAAACAATTTCATAAACAGAACAAATGTCCATCACATCAGTTTATGTCAATGTAACATCATTTACCTCTTGTCAGCTTGTGAAAACTGGCAAAAGCTGGTCATAAATGCTCCAGTGTTTCTTTATAATTATGTTATTCACTGCTTATGCATGTGTCCTTACATAGGTCTTCAAACAAAGTGAATATCAATGATCCCTACCAAAAAAGCAGCATTTGAGCAGCATTAGAGGGAAGGGGAAATGCCAGGCTGCATTCTTGGAGCGCCTCTTACAATCGCGGCACGGTTCAGGCCGTGGCTGGAGGGGGATTAAGCAGAAGCACATGACGGCCCAACCCGTGATCCTCCTGTTCATGCTCTGACCATGCCAAATGAATGAACGTCCCTTCGCTCTCCCGTCCTCTCCTCCAGCATGGCCTCACCGCGTCTGGAGACGTTCTGCTGCCCCAACCGAGACGCCGCCACCGACTTCATCGTGAACTTCCAGCCCGTCTTCTTCGGCGCCATCTGCATCGGCAGCGCCAGCGTCAGCCTCCTCTTCTCCGTCCTGCAGATCCTGCCCAAGCGGAGGGGCTACAGACGGCTCGGCCAGTACCCGCTCCCCAAACCGGCCTCATCGTCCAGGATCCTCTTCATCATCAGCATCTGCGACATCTTGGGATGTGTAGGTGAGGAAGATGCTCCACGCTGCTCTTCTCAATTCTATCTGTTTTTAACAGTCTGGTTCCTGCACACTTGGTGAAATACTACTGAAAAGCTTTCTCAGGCTAGGCTTGGTCTTAATCTGGATCTGGGAGAGTTCTACTGATAGAAATCCAGTCTTTGACTGAATTAAACATTGCAATTCAGGGGCCGGACTCACGAAAGTGTCTTAAGGAAGAAGATCTTCTTAAATGTGTTTTCATTCTGAAGAAATAAGTTATGAAGAAATTGAATGCTTCAAATAACTTCTTAAGAATGATTTTACTTTCTTTTCTTAACTTTAATTTTAAGTGTAATTCTAAAAACTATCCTAACACAACTATTTGAAAATATTATGTTAACCTCACGACAGACTCACACTCGTCTTACGCTGTGAGGGTTGACAAGGTGAGCATCTAAATTCATCGATTTATCTGCTCCTGCTCATCCTCGTCTCTCGCTTTCCGCCGTCACCCCAAAACTATCGTAATTTCTAAGGAGGATTTTTTTCCTCTTGGCTGTTTCTTCCTCCATCCTCTCTAGATCTTGTTAGCTAAATCTTCTTTAAATGCTTGGTCTGGTGTTTTTCCTCCATTTTGCTCCTCTATGTGGATTAAACTAATAACGGAAATGACCGTTAATACAAATTCAAACCGTATCTTTATGGTACGGGTTGAAAACGACGTAGCCTACATAGGAAAACAATGAGGATTTTCTTAAGAAAATCTTAGAACAATAAGTAAGATTATTTTACGAGAATATCTGTGTGATGGCTGAAAGAGCAGGCTGTGGTTAAAGCGTTTAATATGGGCTAATCCAGAATCGTAGTACAGAAACAGGCGAGGGTCCATACACAGGCAAACGGGGCAATGCAGGCTAAGCTAAATCAAAACGAGAGAACATGAGCTAAAGTTCTCTACATCTAAGAGAAAACAGAGTTAGAAAGGGGTCAGTCTAGAAAACGAGCAAGAAGACAAACCAGGAGGTCAAACACTGAAGTAAAGGCTTGGTGATGCACAGCAGACTGAAACAACTTCACACTGAGGCTTCGGACACAGACAGGTTATATAGGCACTAAGACAGGTGACAACAATCAATAATCAGGGGAACGGGAGCGTGGATAGGTGGATGGTTGAGAGTCTGGAGTTGGAGTTCTGAATGAAGTGAGGCATGACAATCTGAGAACTTCTTAAGTTTTTTTTGAGAACTGCATTTAAGAACATTCTTACACTGGTGTGTTAGTGTGTGTTGTGCTGGTCTGAGTGGATCAGACAGCAGTGCTGCTGGAGTTTTTAAACACTGTGTCCACTCACTGTCCACTCTATTAGACACTCCTACCTTGTAGATGTAAAGTCAGAGACGATAGCTCATCTGCTGCTGCATAGTTTGTGTTGGTCATCCTCTAGTCCTTCATCAGTGGTCACAGGACGCTGCCCACAGGACACTGTTGGCTGGATGTTTTTGGTTGGTGGACTATTCTCAGTCCAGCAGTGACACTGAGGTGTTTAAAAACTCCAGCAGCACTGCTGTGTCTGATCCACTCAGACCAGCACAACACACACTAACACACCACCACCATGTCAGTGTTACTGCAGTGCTGAGAATGATCCACCACCCAAATAGTACCTGCTCTGTGAGGGTCCATGGGGGTCCTGACCACTGAAGAACAGGGGGCTAACAAAGTATGCAGAGAAACAGATGGACTACAGTCTGTAACTGTAGAACTACAAAGTGCACCTATATAGTAAGTGGAGCTGATAAAATGGACAATGAGTGTAGAAACAAGGAGGTGGTCAGAATGTTATGCCTGACCAGTGTGTTTTTTCAGTAGTATTCTGTTGTATGTACACTTACTGCACTGTGTATTCGTTACCACTGGACAGTGTCTATCCTCATGTCAGTTATTCCAAATAAAAAAGTTGATGAAAACCCCACCACAAACAAACAAACAAACCAAAAAGAGATCAGAACCACCCAGACCAATCTGACAGATATTTTAATGGATGGGGATTGTTTTTTAAGGCTGTTTGACCTTGCTGTGCTCTATTCATGCCACTGTTATGAGTTTATGTAAACAGGCATTATCCCCAACCTGCAGCAGTGAGGAGCATTTTCAGAAATTAAGAGATGCGGTGCGAAACAACCTTACAGTACAAATCTGAAACGTGTGATATCTGTGATTCCAGTGTTTCACCTGAAGTTAATCACTTTTCACAGCAGCCAGTAACTATTTTCCATAAAACTGGAAGACAGCTGGATTTTCGTCTTCATAGTCCACTTTTATGAAACCGTGTTTGGATTTTCAGTGTACTGGCAAATGGGTCATTCTACACAAACGTCCATTTCTGTGTCACTAGCATTTACAGATATATTACACTTAAAAACATGTTAGGGTTACAATTTATTTATATTTTTAAAATACAACAATAAGTTATTTTAACAGTTACACCTTCTTGAGCCTCAATTGAGCAATATTGGCTTTTAAATCAGTTAAATGTAGAACTCCAGGCACCACAGAAGAGCTCGTCCCCACAGTCGTGTGTGAAGGCTGAGGCCATATTTTGAAGAAAAAAAAGCGTTTTTTCTGCACTTTTTACTGCAATAATCTGTACATGACTATGAAATATATGAGTTAAATGACAAAGAAAACAAATGGCTAATAAATATTATAAAATATATAATGAAAGCTGTTGTCCCCAGGAGTCGTGTCACTGGTGTTACTGCGTAACGAAAAAATCTCTTATTTTGAAATAAAAGTCCCACTGATGACATCACTCGACTTCCTTTCACCTGTTTTCTGAGGATCTATGAAGAAAAGCTCATGGTGAGTCCACTGAGTCTTTCAGTTATCAGAGATTTTCTCATTTAGCTCATGATTTCATATGAAGCTTTTAGCTGAAGTCACTGGTGTGACTGACTTTATTATGAGGTAACTGTGAAAAAATAGAATACAAATGGATTAAATTACATATTTTAGTGGATATTCCATGATTGACAACATGTGGTTTGATGGTCTGTAGCAGCCGTTTAGTAAAATACACTGTTCATTAAAAATATCTCTGGTGTTCCTTTATTATGTGTAACACCAATGAGGATCAGTAACACCAGTGACTCCTATGGACAGATAGAAAAGTGGACGTTTCTGTAGAATGACCCAAATGCAAATTTTGAAAACACAAAAATGGATAGAAAAGCCAAAATTTGGAAAATTTGTCTAAATATTGTCAAAAAATGGTTTTATGTTTGGGTTAAGTGGACAAATTGGTTTATCAATAAAGGAGAAATGTAATAAACGGTGATGGAAACAGTAACAGATGACGCTTTGCTGCTATGAAAATCATCATCTGCATCTCAAACTGCATAAATCATACTAAACAGTACATCAAATTAGTGCATCGGCGATGGTGCCGTCACTGTTTTGAACACACAATTTAATGCGGCAGCAAACTGAGACAGATCTATCAGTGCTACATCTCTATTGACATTCACAGGGGTTCAGTGGACGAAGGACGGTGAAGCAGGACAGTGACTTCAGCCCTCTTTAAAGGCCACTGCCCACTCCACTCAGTGTTCAAATCTTCTTCTCTTCGTGCAGTTTTCTTCAGGAATTTGCACATAAGCGCAGTTGATTAATACACATTTTCTTCTTCCAACATTTTGGAAATTGGCTTCAAATTTGCAGCATGTTTGAATGGAAACTCTTTACGGAGAAGTGTGGATTGTTTTCACAGCAGGAGGTTTCAGCCCTTCCCTTTCACCCCTCATTGCTCGCCAGCAGCTCAACATCTCACACAGAGATCCAGCTGTGTCCTAGTTCATCTGATAGCAGAGTTACAGTAGAAAATATTTTATTGATTTAAATTAATTAATGTTCAGGTTGATTTCCATTCCACCAGCAGGGGGCCGGCAAAGAGAGGCTACAGTGTAAAAGCTTTTGCTACTGTGTTCAGTAACTGTACTGTGGTGTTTGTGCAGGAATCATCATTAGATCATCCGTCTGGCTCGGCCTGCCCAGCCTCATAGGGGACATCTCCACAGCCAACAGCAGCGAGGTCTGGCCAGAGGTCTTCTGTGTGGGCAGCGCTGTACGTCTATGTTCCACTCAAATACACACATTTTCACTATTATTTTTCAATTAAAACGTCTGTGAAGGGTTTCTTACCCTTTAGCACCGACGGTAATAAGAAATAAAGCTGTAACTTTACATTGTTTTCTGACTCACAGCTCACTGAAACAAGCATGTGGAAAACACAGATCCTGAACTTTCAATCTGTACCACATTTGTGTTGGTAGTTAAATTAGTCACTAAGAAAAAAGCCATTACAGAAGCATTCTTCACTAACGGTCATGATAAACTACTACTTAGTCTCTCATAGAAATCACCGCAACAGGCTGGTACACACTGATCAGGCATAACATTCTGACCACCTCCTTGTTTCTACACTCATTGTCCATTTTATCAGCTCCACTTACTATATAGGTGCACTTTGTAGTTCTACAGTTACAGACTGTAGTCCATCTGTTTCTCTGATACTTTGTTAGCCCCCTTTTACCCTGTTCTTCAGTGGTCAGGACCCCCATGGACCCTCACAGAGCAGGTACTATTTGGGTGGTGGATCATTCTCAGCACTGCAGTAACACTGACGTGGTGGTGGTGTGTTTGTGTGTGTTGTGCTGGTCTGAGTGGATCAGACACAGCAGTGCTGCTGGAGTTTTTAAACACCTCAGTGTCGCTGCTGGACTGAGAATAGTCCACCAACCAAAAATATCCAGCCAACAGCGTCCTGTGGGCAGCGTCCTGTGACCACTGATGAAGGTCCAGAGGATGACCAACACAAACTGTGGAGCAGCAGATGAGCTATCGTCTCTGACTTTACATCTACAAGGTGGATTGACAAGGTAGGAGAGTCTAATAGCGTGGACAGTGAGTGGACACAGTGTTTAAAAACTCCAGCAGCACTGCTGTGTCTGATCCACTCAGACCAGCACAACACACACTAACACACCACCACCACATCAGTGTTACTGCAGTGCTGAGAATGACCCACCACCCAAATAGTACCTGCTCTGTGACCCCATGGGGGTCCTGACCACTGAAGAACAGGGTAAAAGGGGGCTAACAAAGTATCAGAGAAACAGATGGACTACAGTCTGTAACTGTAGAACTACAAAGTGCACCTATATAGTAAGTGGAGCTGATAAAATGGACAATGAGCGTAGAAACAAGGAGGTGGTCAGAATGTTACGCCTGACCGGTGTAAATTATGTACACTCTTTAAAATGGTGATTCTTCAAGGGTTTTTCAGTAAAGAAAATGGTTCTATCTAGAACCTCTTTGGAAAGGGTTCTGTATGGCACCAAAAAGAGTTCTTCTATTGTTACGATGTCAAGTCTGTGACAATAAAAAACCTTTTTGGTGCTATATTGAACCCTTTCCAAAAAGGTTCTATATAGAACCATCTATCTCCATCAATCTGAAGAACCATTTCATGATGCAAAGAACCCTTTAATCATGCAAAGGGTTCTTTGAGTGTTCATGGTTCTATGTAGAGCCATTTTCTTTACTTAAGAACCCTTTAAGAACCCTCTTTCTGAAGTGTGTATATGTTAGTGTATGTAGGCTGTGTGTTTCAGCAGACTGAACGTTTCTCTCTCTTTACTATGAACTGAGCTCAATACAAGCTTTTATAATCTCCACCAGATGTGGATCCAGTTGTTCTTCAGCGCCTCCTTCTGGTGGATGTTCTGCTATGCAGTGGACGTCTTCTTAGTGGTCAAGCGATCTGCGGGGATCAGGTCTGTACAGGAGCTCGAACTGCCATCTGAGAGTTTTCACAGCCAAAATTTACAAAGAGGTGGGTCTCAAAAAATAGTTGCGAATAATTAATAAGAATTACTGGATAATTTGTAGTAGATACTGAATAATATATGGTAGTTTCTGAATAATTATTAAGAGATATTGAATAATTGATAGTAGATACTGAATAAATTCATAGTAGTTACTGAATGATTTGAAATAAAAACTGCTTTTATAGTAGTTACTGGTGATTTGTAGTAGATACTAAAAAATACTAATTGTTACTCAGTTATTTAATGTAGATACTGAGTTATTACTTGTAGATACTAATACATTTATAGTAATTGCTGAATAATTCACTGTAGTTACTGATAAATAGACACTGAATTTATAACAGTTACTGATAACTAATAGTAGTTACTGAATAATCAATAATAAATACTGAATAATTTATAGTAGATACTGAATAGTTTATAACAATTAGTGAGTAATTTAAAGACTGATGACCTCACTAGAGAGGCTGACCAGCTTAGCAGATGTAAAAATATGTCAAAGGTTTGCAACTTTATTAATGCAAACATATTAAGTTTATTAAAGTATGAGGTCATTAACTTAAATATGCCCTGACATTGTGATTCTGTGATGTGATTGGGAAAAAAAAATGAATTTTATCAGAATAAATACCAAAAACAGCACTACTAATAGTTCATCCTTTCTCTATTAATTAACTATAATATAGTTTTTGGGTGGTGAAAATGATGATTTTGTTTTTAGGCAGGTTTGGGGTCCCTGCCTAAAATTAAATTACACCACTGAGTCTGTAAGAAACGGTTCTTTGCTCCACAATGGTTCTTTGTACTGAACAACAAGGCGAAGGAGGCGCTGTGTTCATCTCCGCTAAAGGCTGAATGGCCTCTCTCTCTCTCTCTCTCTCTCTCTCTCTCTCTTTCATGACTGCACCGTGACTTCCTCAAGCACCATCGTGCTGTATCACATGATCACCTGGGGGCTGGCTGTGCTGCTCTGTGTGGAAGGCGTGGCCATGCTCTACTACCCCTCCATCTCCAGGTACAGACAATGGCTTTTTCACTTCTACTGCACGCTAAAGAGCTCAGATCACGGTGCTATCAGGTCCTGCACATACACAATATGGACAAAAGTATTGGGACACCTACACATCACACCCACAGGAGCGTTTATGAATCCCATTCTAAACCCATAGGCATTCATATGGAGTTGATCCCCCTTTGCAGCTCTAACAGCTTCCACTCTTCTGGGAAGCTTCTACAAGATGTTGGAGAGTCTGTGGGAATTTCTGCCCATTCATCCAGAAGAGCATTTGTGAGGTCAGACACTGATGTTGGACGAGAGGGTCTGGCTCACAGTCTCCATTCTAGTTCATCCCAAAGGTGTTTGATGGGGTTGAGGTCAGGGCTCTGTGAGGGCCAGTCAAGTTCTTCCACACCAAACTCACCCAGTCAGGCCTTTATGGAGCTGCTCTGTGCACTGGGGCTCAGTCATGCTGGAACAGGAAAGGTTCTTCCCCAAACTGTTCCACAAAGTTGGAAGTGTAAGATTGTCCAAAATGTCTTGTTCTGCTGAAGCATTAAGATTTCCCTTCACTGGAACTGAGGGTTCTAGACCAACCCCTGAAAACAGCCCCATATCATCATCCCTCCTCCACCAAACTCTACAGCTGGCACAGTGCAGTCAGGCAGGTAACGTTCTCCTGGCATTCGCCAAACCCAGACTCGTCCATCAGACTGACAGATAGAGGAGCTGATTCATCACTCCACAGAATACGTTTCCACTGCTCCAGAGTCCAGTGGTGGTGCTTTACTCCACTCCATCTGACGGTTGGTGTTGAGTACAGTGATATTAGGCTTGTGTGCAGCTGTTCAGCCATAGAAATACATTTTGTGACACACAGTTCTTGTGCTGGTGTTGCTTCCAGAGGCAGTTGGGAACTGTATAGTACTCATAGTTGACCAGGGCAGATCCAGCAGGGCCGAAAACTGTCTTGTGGCAAAGGTGGAAAGTAAAGTCACTGAGCACTTCAGTACGACTCATTGTATTCTATAACTCTGTTAGCTCTCCTGTCCCAATGTTAACTTGGTAACACTTTACTGTAGGGTACTGTTCATAAGGCTACATGACACCTACATAATCTTGTTATGATAACTGACAAAACACTTCATAAATGTTTATAAAGGCTTATTCCAACAGGCATCATCTGTCATAAAGGCTACGTTAGCTAACTTTGATCAAAATTGGCAAATGTAACCTTAATAGCGAATGATGCCTTTTGGAATAAGCATTTATAAACATTTATGTATGGTTAAGTCAGTTCTCATGACAAGCTTATGTAGGTGTCATGTAGCCTTAAGAACAGTATCCTACAGTAAAGTGATACCATTAACTACTTTATTCTGATATTAGTTCTCCTGTCCTGATATCAGCTCCCTCATCTGATCTGTTGTTCACAGCTGTGAAAACGGCCTTCAGCACGCAATCCCACACTATGTCACCACCTACGCCCCTTTGCTGCTGGTCCTCCTGGTTAACCCCATCCTGTTCACTCGCACTGTGGCTGCAGGTGAGTTGACCCCACAACTACACACCCAACAAACCCGTGCAATTGGAGGATTGATGGGGCCAATTAGGGATTTCTGCTATTGAAAATGAGCATTTTTAAACAAACAGTAGTTAAATAGCCCTACAAGACAATATAGTTGCTGTTGGGACAAAATCTTGTATCTTTATTTTTGTTGTTTTTAATTTTTTGACATAATTTCATGATGAATGGACCAACAAAACTGGTCCAAAGACTTGACGTGATTATACTTGACAAGTGAAAAAAAAATCTCCAATTACTTCCTTTCGAAGTTTTTCCTTGCCCTGTAAAGGTACTATGGTTGGGTTGATTTATTGATTTATTTAGACTGAAATATTTCCATATACAGCTCCACACAGACATGTTCATTCGGCTAAGCATGAGACACAGTATCAGCTGCTTGTGTTGCTGCTTTCTCTGCAGTTCTCCACTTTAAAAATGGCTAACTTTAAATTCATCTGTATACAGAGGCAGTAACTTCCATTTGTTCAGTTACATGTACTGAAGCATTTTGATGGATTTGTAATTCACATCAAGTTCGTAATTCCTTTCTTGGGTTTTAATTTCATTCTGTTGTGCTGGACCGTTTCACTGCTGCTCACATCTCTCACTTTAGAGCTTTGGTGTTTTATTTTAGACCAAAAGAATCCAAAAACAGAAGAACAGAGCCATAGAAATTTTCCCACTCCACCTTAAATGGTGCATCAGCCAGCTTCTTGTTCCAATTTTCCCATTCCACCTTAAATGGTGCATCAGCCAGCTTCTTGTTCGCATTTTCCCATTCCACCTTAAATGGTGCAGCTTCAGACGCTAGAAAGTGACTGCTGCACCATTTAAGGTGGAACAGGAAAAATCAAACAAGAAGCTGGCGAATAGGAAGCCAAATTCAGCTTCGTCCTTCTGTGTTTAAAGATTGGAAGTGATTCACACATTGATGGATTTGCTGATTGTGTTTTTACTGGAGCGCTAAACTCACCTCAGGTCCAGACTGAATACTCTCCTGCTGGTCCGGACGGCTAATCATCACGATCAGTTATTAAAGTAATAAAAGCTACCGAGAGCAGATCCGAGCAGGCTGTGTAATCTATATCTCAGGATTATAAGAAAACAAATGTGGTGAAAATCGGTTGAGTAATAAGGAAGTTGTGGCTGATTTAATCCTGAGACTCTTCGTCTCTCAATACAAGTGAATCTGTTCACAAGTGGATCTTGACCTCTCCAACATGGCGGACGCGCAGATGTATCGCCTCACATAGAGAACAACAGACAATGTGGCATTTCGGTATGTATATCTATGGTTGCGCCACTTGGGAGCCCCATTAACGACACTGTTAATGCAGTACTCTACACATCTCTGTTCAAATACCCAGTTAATGTAAATGAATATCGTATCCACACTTAATACGCCACATGGTTTTGCTCTTTCTTCCAAACACTCCGAAACAGAGTCATGACTTCCTAAATGTCTTAAAATTTCGGCTACTAGCTTCCATTAGTTACCTCATTAGCATCTCCCTTCCATTAAGGGACACCTGATGATGTAATTACTAAGTAAGCGTTCTTTTCCTCCTGGGTTTGATCTCGGAGAGCTTCAGAAGAGGCTTTACAGTTCAGTCAGTATCGGTAACTGCAGCTCTGAGATTTGACTGGACAGTGGTGAGACCAGCCACGCTGCATACAGAGCCCTCTGTCATCTGCGTTAGACCACAGCGCTGTGATCAAAGGCCCGTCACGCCGATAGCGATTACAGCTCCTGTTGTTTCTCCACAGTTACATCACTCTTGAAGGGCCGGCAGGGGATCTACACGGAGAACGAACGGCGCCTCGGAACCGAGATCAAAATCCGCTTCTTCAAAATCCTCCTGGTCTTCTTCATTTGGTGAGACCTTTACAGTCGATATTGTCTGTAATGTTTACGTTCTAGTTCTCCACCCACGCACACTTCTGTGGATGGACTCTAAAGGCCTCTGCTTTGCCAAAGACTCCATTCAAAAAGATATGAGTGTCTCATTTCTGTCTCTCTCCTGTTAGCTGGCTGCCCAACCTCATCAACGAGAGTCTGCTCTTTTATCTGGAGATGCAAACAGACATTAAAGCCAGCGAGCTGAAGAACATACGTAACGCAGCTCTCATCACCTGGTTCATCATGGTGGGTCCCGTCTGGCAGCCTGGGTTCATTTAAATTCAGCACACAAAAGCAGTTCTGGTTCTGAAATCTGATTGGATCAGATTTAGTACCAAAACATTTATTTAAATGACAACGGTGGCGAACAGTGTTGTGTTACGTGAACATTGTAACTGCAGCAGCTGAACGAATTCCTTTCAAAGAATTTTCAGAGCCTGATGAAATGGGTTTAAATACGGGCTTTTAATTCTTCTACGTCTTCTAACGTCCTCCATAGTTAAGTACACCAAGCTGCAGCAGCCGCATTTGTAGAGGGCTTTATTGTAATCCTTTGTGTGCGCTGCCTCTTTAATACAGCAGGGTTTATATACAAGTCACTGCTGATTGGGTAACACCTCTGGCACGCCCATCAAACCAGAGAAAACGTACCTCAAATCTCACTGCACACCGTTTCACACTGTTTCAGTGAAATGTCTTTCAACCTGAAAACTGTAGCAGAACGGTGCAGTGTTTTGGGTTTTAATGTGCCTCTTATTTACACAAATTCAAATGCTTAAAGGGGATTTTTTCTAATTTTGTGTATAATACAATCCTTGAGATGTAAACAGAGAGATTCAGAGTGGTTTGCTGCGAAATGGTTCAGATTTCCTTACAGTGGTGGTGATAGGAACCAGGGGTCGCCATGACTACAACACAAATATGGTCATTTTATTTAGTATTTAAATATTTGATTAAAAATATCAGATATGAGAAATATTAGATATGAGAAATATTCAATATTAGCAGTATCAGATATTTTGACTAGATTAAGATGATTTACTTTGCCAGGATGTAAACCTGTGCAGTGCAATTCTTCACGGTCCCACAGCTCTGCTGGTTGTGTTTCCGCAGGGCATCCTGAACCCCATGCAGGCTTTTCTCAACACGCTGGCCTTCCACGGCTGGACAGGGCTGGACGTGGATCTGAGCCTGCAGCCGCGGCGGGAGCTGGCCTGGGACTCGGCCTCGACCTCGCTGGTGACGGCCGGAGGCTACAACACCATGGTGGCCTCCACGCTGCTGTACCAGAGCCACGTTCAGGAGGGCAAGAAGCTGACGGGAAACGGACACCACCAGCCGTCCGATGCCGTCAGCGTCTTGTCTGAAGGTAACGTCCTGCGGCTAGACAGCCACGGCTCACCCGTCTACATGGGCTGGTGAACTTACTGGGACCCCCCTCCCCCCTATTTCCCTGTTCACATAGCTGCTCTCTGAGGTCTAGAGGACTGTCCTGATCAAACTGCTCACTCCAAATATGTGTAGCACCATATCTGAATATGAAGGTCCACTGGGTTTGTTTTAGATCTTTCTGGAGGGCCAAACTGATCCAGTACAGACGTTCTGCAATTCTGCCCTTAGATCTCCTTCAGTACAAGGTCTGCTTGATGATATGGTGCTTTTAACTCATCCAATTTGAACAAGCTCAGTTAGAGAAGAGTAAACATTGCTGTGCTTTCAAAAAAAAAAAGATAAAATATAAAATGATGTAAAAAAAACATAAGGACAATGCTTCTCTTCCAAGAGAACTAGACGTGTGGCGTTTTTTAGCAAAGGGTTTAGATGTAGGTGTTAAGAAGGGCAAGTTAGTGAAGGCTGTTTTTGGCAGCAGTATCAAAAAAGTCGACGTATTATTTGAAAATTTTTACAGTATTTTAAAATAATGGCTTATTTTCTCACAATTTTGACATTATCTTGAAATTTTTAGTATTGGAATTTCTTAGTTATCTACATTGAAGTACACCAACCATCTAAGCCGTATGACGCATCATATTTTCAAGATAAGTCAAAAAAGACTTATCTTGTGCATATGTTGTTGTTTTGGCGTTTTATTTCAACATAAGTGAAAAAGAAACTGTTGCCAGAAACGAAGAAGCCAAAATAACCAGGTGATTTTTTCCATATTCATGTTTAGCCTGTTAGTGTGAAGCTGTCTTTTATACAGAAATGCTTTTATATGGTGTTTCAGTTGAAAAGCTGTTCATCAGCGTTGTGCTATTTTCTCCTAAAAGCCTGGATACACTAAGCAGACGTGACAAATCCGTCTTTTTCTCGGAGTCTCGTGACAAAAACCACTCCAAAGCTGCTTATCATCCCGAGACTCTTATAAGGGACCAAATATAAAAGCGTATTTGGACGATATTTCACACAGACGTATGAGCTACATTCATGAAAGCGTATAGTCTGTGCTTTTCACTGTGAAAAAGCAGATTCCTGCTCAGTAACACTGGAACTGGAAGAGAAAGACGATCATAAATATCATAAACGTGCTAAACTAGAGGTGGTCATAATCAACTCAGGGCATTTTTGACTATTTTCATGATTCACATTTTTCCCCATAAATTTATACTGTTAGTTTGGGAAATGATGACATTACATCTGCTGTAATTCCCTATTTAACATGCGCTCGTGTTTGTAAATCTTTTCAGTGATGAGCCGTCAGTGAGACTTGTCGTCAAACATCAGAGTAAACAAGGCTTAGTGTGTCCAGGCCTAAATGGGAACATTCATAGTCCTGCAGCAGATGTGTAATGATGTGTAATCAGCACAGCTTTTTTATTTTTCAAAGGTTTTTATTTTATTTATTTATTTTTTTGGTTGCACCGCCATCAATACAAAACTGTCTGCAAAACTTTGTGGGTAGTAAACTGATGTGCTGTGGTTATAGAAAGTCACCAAAATATTTGCTTATGCAAATTACTGCAGATATGTTCACATTGATATGGGTTACATGCATATTTTAATCTTTTAATTTAGATTGTACTCGTTTTGTGAAGATGTGGTGACTTTCTACACCTACAATAATCAGACTTTGCCTTAAAGGTGCAGTGTGTAAGATTTGGTGGCATCTAGTGGTGAGGTTGCAGACTGCAACCAACTGACTGTGCCTCCCTCACTCCTCCCTTTCCAAGCGTGTAGTACAACCTACATGTTTTCTTCATGTTTCCTCTTCTTTAATGGTGAGGATTCACCCTCTCTCGCTTTTTCTTGTTCCAAGTAATAAGTCTGATCCTCCATTTGTCAGTTTGGGTTCTCAAACTTCTCACAACACATAATGGTCAGCAGCACCGGCAGCAACCACTGATCCTTCTTCTTTCTTCTTTCCTTCTTCCAACCGGAGCTACAGCGCCACCAAATTCAGCGCTAAAACACAAAAGGCGCCCTCTAGAGTCAGTGTTTGATTTGTCCGCTACTGTAGAAACATGGAGGCGCAACATGGCGGCCTTTGTTGAAGAGGAGCCGCTCGCTATGTAGATATGGAAATAATGAAAGCTAACGAAAACACAACTATCCACAATTACAGGTGATTATACACCAGTGAAAACATGGTTTTATATACGATGTTCCATTTCTGCTAATAGATCCCTCTAAATCTTACACTCTGCACCTTTAAAGTCCTGCAGCTCCTCTAAAGTATGAAGGACCGGCTGGGCGTCACTGAAGAACACATCATGTCAGAATTAGACGATGAACGCGGTTCTCCCAGTAAAACTGTACACCTTAAATACACAATAAACTAATTCTACACCTTATATGTCTGAGTCACACAGTTTATTACAGCTGTTTTCTATTAAAACAAGTTAAAACGTTATGACAGTTAAAGATTATAGAGGTTTGGTACAGTAAACGTCATGTTATTTCTTTGTTTTCAGTAATTCAATTGAATTTCAGTACAGTTTTCAGGGAGAACTTTCAGTTTATTTGAAAACATTTGTTGGACCTGAAAGTTTCTGTTTTACCACCACCTTTTAGAGTTTTAGCTTTAATTCACCAGAAACTGAGCATTTTATTAGGAACACCACCTTGTTTCTACACTCACTGTCCATTTTGTCAGCTCCACTGACCATATACGAGCACTCTGTAGTTCTACTGTAGTTCTTTAATGGTCAGGACCCCCACAGAGTAGGTATTATTTGGGTGGTGGATCATTCTCAGCACTGCAGTGACACTGATGTGGTGGTGGTGTGTTAGTGTGTGTTGCGCTGCTGGACTGAGAACCAAAAATACCCAGCCAACAGCGTCCTGTGGGCAGCGTCCTGTGACCACTGATGAAGGTCCAGAAGATGACCAACACAAACTGTGGAGCAGCAGATGAGCTATCGTCTCTGACTTTACATCTACAAGGTGGATTGACAAGGTAGGAGTGTCTAATAGAGTGGACAGTGAGTGGACACAGTGTTTAAAAACTCCAGCACTGCTGTGTCTGATCCACTCGCACCAGCACAACACACGCTAACACACCACCACCACGTCAGTGTTACTGCAGTGCTGAGAATGATCCACCACCAAAATAGTACCTGCTCTGTGAGGGTCCATGGGGGTCCTGACCACTGAAGAACAGGGTATGCAGAGAAACAGATGGACTACAGTCTGTAACTGTAGAACTACAGAGTGAAACTTAATGGTCAGTGGAGCTGATAAAATGGACAGTGAATGTAGATACAAGTAGGTGTTCCTAATAAAATGCTCAGTGAGAGTATCTCTCTACATTTAGTTATCATTTTATCCATTTTAATTGTCATGCCCATATAAGGAAATCCGGGTCTAAGCTGGTTTTCTGTATGGGAAAAATGAATAAATCTCATACTGTGGTCAACAAAAATGTTTAAGGCTTTGCTGTATGGACAGTTTTCCCTTAAATGTTGCCAGATCCTCTGAATATCGAGGTTGTTAAGGAGTGGAAATATGAATTAATGCTACCCAAAGGCTAACATGGCTGCACACTAAACTGACATTGTAAGACTGACCAGCAGGCTCTGTCCAGTGTTGCAGTTCACAGGCTTTGGCAGTTTTAGGCTGCAGTTTGAGTAGCTGGTGCTGGTTTATAACAAGTTTAACAGCAAACCTGCTTTCATGTGACGTCATTTGTGTGTAGCGATACCTGCATTGTGACCACAAACTGACCTCAAACTTCAGAGGATCCGGTGACGTTTCGTAGGGAAAACGTTCACAGGACAAATCAGGTCTGTAACATTTTTTGTGCACTACATAGTGAGATAATGGCAGTTTTTGAAAACACCACTCATTTTTCCCTGTAGGGAATTCCTAATATGGGCAACATGCCAATGAGAATCTAGAACCTGAGTTAGACT
Source organism: Colossoma macropomum (assembly GCF_904425465.1). Lineage (NCBI taxonomy): Eukaryota > Metazoa > Chordata > Actinopteri > Characiformes > Serrasalmidae > Colossoma > Colossoma macropomum. Next base: position 2,041,332 of record NW_023494784.1, read on the forward strand.
GCAGAGATGAACACTTTCCAAATTAACTAGTCATCTCCCTCCATTCTGTTTTGCTAGGTTCAGAGTCTAGTACAATTGAGATCCACATATCGAGCGAGCTGCGAGACTGTGAGGAGGTAGACGCAGAAGGAGAGTCACTGGAGGACTCAGCGAGGCGCTAACGGGCTAAAAACCCAACGCAACCCTGCCGCCAGCCTCTCCTCTCTTCAGTCCTACAAAACCTCATTATATATCCAGACTTAGTCCAGTTACAGCAGCTTCAACGAGAATGTCAGTTTCAGTGTTTTCATTTATGTTGTACTGCATGGGGTGTATATAACACAGTACGGATTTAGGTGCAGTTAAGGAATCCTTTGAAAATGTCTTCAGATACAGCTTATTAAGTAAAAACGTTTATGTAAATTTGATATGAGACATTTCAGTTTAGTTCTTGTGACTTTCAGGGGTTTCAGGTTAAGGGTGGGCTGTAAGACACAGTTCTAAACACTTAGATCATTCAGTGTTAGGAAATCTGAGGATGTAGAGAAGATATTGGTAGAACTCTTCACCAAAGAGTGTCATTTACAAAGACTGTAAAGATATATGTTGCTTATTTTTTACATTTATACTGTCATTAAAGAACACCTTTTGAATTTGGTGCTTCAGGTTTCTTACATTCATTTAGGAAGACGTTGACACCCAAACCAGACACACTCACTGGTATCACGTCTAGGGGTAAAGCCATGGAGGTAGTACAGCATTAGCAAAAATGAAGGTTCCTCAAGGGTTCTTTAGTAAAGAAAATGGTTCTGTAAAGAACCCTTTGCATGATTAAAAGGTTTTTTGCATGGTGAAATGGTTCTTCAGACTGATGCCGAATGTGCTGTAGATGGTCCTATATAGCACCTTTTTGAAAAGGGTTCTTCTAGTGTTTCAATATCAAGCTTGCAACAATAGAAGAACCCTTTTTGGTGCTATATAGAACCCTTTTCAAAAAGATTCTATATACTCTCTTAAAAAAAGATGGTTCTTCAGTGGTTCTTTAGTAACGAAAATGGTTCTGTAAAGAACCATGAACACTTAAAGAACCCTTTGCATGATCTAAAGGTTCTTTGCATCATGAAAGAGTTCTTCAGATTGATGGAGAATGTGTTATACATGGTTCTATATAGAATCTTTTTGAAAAGGGTTCTATATAGCACCAAAAAGGGTTCTTCTATTGTTTCGATGTCAAGCTTGTAACAATAGAAGAACCCTTTTTGGTGCTATGCAGAACCCTTTTCAAAAAGATTCTATATACACTCTTAAAAAAGATGGTTCTTCAGGGGTTCTTAAGTAATGAAAATGGTTCTATAAAGAACCATGAGCACTTAAAGAACCCTTTGCATGATCTAAGGGTTCTTTGAATCAAGAAAGGATTCTTCACATTGATGGAGAATGTGTTCTATATAGAATCTTTTTGAAAAGGATTCTGTATAGCACCAAAAAGGGTTCTCTTACTGTTATAGGCATGACATCGTCACAATGGCAGAACCCCTTTTGGTGCTATACAGAACCCTTTTCAAAAAGATTCTATATAGAACCGTCTATAGCACATTCTCCATCAATCTGAAGAACTCTTTCATGATGCAAAGAACACTTTGATTGTGGGAAGGGTTCATTGAGCGTTCATCGTTCTGTATAGAACCATTTTCTCACTAAAGAACCCTTGAAGAACCCTCTTTTTAAAGAATGTATTAACACAGAGATTGTGAACAGCCTGTAGATGAGGTAGATCAATCAGAGGCAACCAAACCTCCTGTGTTGTGACATCACAACCACAACTTACTGGCTTTCTGGCGCGCTACATTCAGGGGTCGAGCCTCAAGCCTGAAAAAGGTCGATATTCTGGTCTTCTTGGCAAAAAAAGAGGCCTGAACCTCTTTATAGAATATAATCGCAATATTAGCCAGAAAAACTGTCTGATACACAAAGTTTGGTTCCACATTTCTCCATGATGCTCCCAGCCATCACACAGATTTATTAAACTCCATCAGCGGCACACCTGATTTACTTTAATGAAGCATTGATTAGACAAACCAGGTGTTGGATAGTTACAATCTCGTTTGAATTCTCCCGTTCCACCTTAAATGATGCTGCAGTTACATTCTGGTGATTCAGGCACCATTTAAGGTGGAACGGGAAAATTCGAACAAGAAACTGGCGAATGAGAAGCGACTTCAGCCTCATAAAAATCAAACATTAAGAGACATTTTACAAGAAAATATTCTACTTTTGAAGAAAAGTTTCCTGCCAGAGATGCGAGAAACGCAGCTATAGCCGAGCTAAAGCTTAAAGTAGAGCAAAGTAAGTCTACATTTTTGTTTATATTAAATCTGGTAGCCTATACTAGGACATTAGCACATACTGAGACAGATTTACAGCCAATACAGAAAATATTGCGGCTCGCTAGGTGGTTTGGCTTTTTCTAACATTTGGGTTGTGACCCCTGGTATAGTGTAACTATAGGGCTAAGATGTCTCCTGTCCTTCTTTTCTCTCCTGAGCAAATGATGGGGGCAAATCTAATCTGGTCCTTGAGGGCCAATGTCCAGCACAGTTTCTCCATGATGTTCCCAGCCATCCCACAGATTTATTAAACTCCATCAGCAGCACACCTGATTGATGAAGTATTGATTAGACAAACCAGGTGTTGGATGATTACAGTTAATACTGGGCTTCCTCAAGGAGAGATCTGGAAATGGTTAAACAAACATGTTGACATATTATCATTACATACTGTATTAAAACTATTTGTATTTATTCTAATGATAGTGTTTTTCAGAGCAAATAAACACTCAGTGCCCAGATAAACAGCTTTATATATCATTTTCTCAGGTGTCTAAAACCTTTACAAAGTACTGTATATATTTTGGTCGGAAAAGGGTAATTTTGAGAAAAGTCTTCTTTGTGGCACCAGGAAGGATTTATATATTAACCTCTTATTCTCCAGGGTATATTTTGGTTTGTCCATCTGAATTTTCTTGACCAAATCGTAAGGCAAATTATTCAGTAACTGCATGAAATAAATGTAAATTATTATTGTATTTATTGATTTATTTTTTTGTAAAAGCCCTCAAATTAACAGAACATGTGTTTTATGATACACATATCGCTATATGTTTACAATTTACTGCTGAAAGCCAAAAATCTTAGACGCTCTTTGTATTATTTTATAAAAATAATTTGTACAGAGCAGATCACTGAAGAGACACCATCTGTTTATAGTTTATAGCCCAGATTTGTGGAAAAATGGGTCGACTTTCAGTAGAACAAAACAATTGTGAGTTCAGCTTCTTTTATTATAAGGGTTTAAAATTACATCACCATCTATTTGACTGGAAAGAAGACAGTTACAGCTCTCATACGACCCCCACCTTTAGAATGTAGCTTATGAAATATGAAAGTTATGAAGAATATGACGAAGTGCGTTTTGGAACCACCGGTGGTTCCAAGGAGTATAAAGGCTGCGGCCTCTAAGGCTAGCTAGGCACACTTGACCGTACATTGACTTGACCCAACTGCAAAAGAACACAAGCACCCAAATGAGCAGTGAATATATGCAGTCATAAGACGACACGTGTGGGATACAGAATACTGAACTTGAAATGGTTTAAGGCAAGTGTGTGATGATTTAGGCATTTAGTTAGCATCATGCTAATTAGCAGAAAATAAAAAAAATATATATCAAAGCTGTTCATCCATTAAACAGCAGATCTGGACAGTATTCTATTTTAGGCAGACGTATGAGGCACTGAATGAGTCTGAAATGAATGAGTCCATCATGAAAGCAGATTCCTGCTTAATGAAATTGGAACTGCATTAGACAGTACAGTGCAGGGGTCAGCAACACACGGCTCCGGAGCTGCATGCGGCTCTTTTACTGCCCTGTTGTGGCAGCTACCTGCTCTGTGAGGGTCCTGTAGGGTTCCTGACCATTGAAGAACAGGGTAACAAAGTATGCAGAGAAACAGATGGACTACAGTCTGTAACTGTAGAACTAGAGTGAAACTATATGGTCAGTTAAGCTGATAAAATGGACAGTGAGTGTAGAAACAAGGAGGTGGGTTTAATGAGGTGGCAGGTTGGTGTATTTATTTATATTATACTTGCATCATCTATTCCCAGTAATAGGTATAATGCAGAAGTAAAATGACTCAGATTTAAAAACAGACTCCAAATTAAAAAACAGAAGTGAAAATGCTGTTTTGACACATGGATGAAATTAAAAAATAAAGCTGAATTCTTACATTTCCCTTTTTCTTGTACATTATGTAAAAAAACCAGCAGTACTAACAAGGCAAGAAACACTCCTTACTCCCAAATGTATCTTAAGTGTGTTTTCCATTTGTTTATATATGTATATATGTATATATATATATATATATATGATATATATATATATATATATATATATATATATATATATCGCTGTGGAGGAATTTTGGCCCACTCTTTCTTGCAGAGTTGTTTAATGTAGCTACAGCAGGGGGTTTTCAAGCATGAACTGCCTGTTTAAGGTCTTGCCACAGCATCTCAATGGGATTTAAGTCAGCACTTTGACTCGGCCACTCAAAAAGCTTCATTTTGTTTTTTTTGAGCCATTCAGAGATGGACTGTGTGCTTCGGATCACTGTCCAGCTGTATAACCCAACTGCGCTTGAGCTTTTGGTCACAAACTGACTGGCCCACATTCTCCTCTAGGATTTTCTAATAGAGAGCAGAATTCATGGTTCCATCAATTATGACAAGTCCTGCAGAAGCAAAGCAGCCTCAGACCACCACACTACCACCACCATGTTTCACTGTTGGTATGATGTTCTCATGGTGGAATGCAGTGTTAGCTTTACGCCAGATGTAACGGGACCCATGCCTTGCAAAAAGTTCCACCTTTGACTCATCAGTCCACAGAACATTGTCTCAAAAGCCCTGGGGGTCATCTAGATGTTTTTTGGCAAATGCGAGACGCCTTTTTGTTCTTTTTGGTCAGCAGTGGTTTGTACCTTGCAACTATCACATCGATTCCATTTTTGTCCAGTGTCTTTCTTATTGTGGAATCGTGTACATTGACCTTAACTGAGGCAAGTGAGGCCTGCAGTTCTTTAGATGTTCATTGGGGTTCTTTTGGGACCTCCTGGATGAGTCGTTGATGCGCTCTTGGCGAAATTTTGGTAGGCCAGCCACACCTAGGAAGTTTCACCACTGTTCCAAGTTCCAAACCATGAATAAGGCACCCCTGCATGACTGGGAAAGAACCCATGAGTGAAATGCCTGGAAATCAGCAACTTTTTCTGGCTGCTGTAGTGAACCCGCTGCTTAAAGTCCGTACTGCGCAGTTTCACTAGAATGTTCTATTCAGTTTCACTATAGCGGTTATTTTCAGACTGTTCTATGCAGTTTCACTATAGCGGTTATTTTCAGAACGTTCTATTCAGTTTCACTACAGCGGTTATTTTCAGAATGTTCTATGCAGTTTCAGTACCACAGCTCTTCACTACATATACATATATATAGTTCACTGCCCCAAACTAAAGAAAGGGGGGAAACATTTGTGGAATTGTGGATTTTGTATGTATTTCTTATAACTGTTAGTTTATGTTAGTTTATGTGGTAATGGACATGTAACTCTTTGTTTTGGACTGGGTATCAACCAAAAGGTCAAATGCAGAAGTAAAATGACTAACACTCCGATGAAAGTTACCCCAAATTAAAAACCAGAAGTGAAAATCCTGTGTTGCATTTTTTTATTCAATAACACTGATGAAATATATTTCAGTTGAAATGTGTAAGACTTACAAAAACAGAGGTCAACTGGATTTTCACCTTTACTACTGAGCAAACAAGGCAATATTTGAACACAGTAAAACACTGAGGTACAAGGTGGAGCGACAAGGTAGGAGTGTCTAATAGAGTGGACAGTGAGTGGACACAGTGCTTAAAAACTCCAGCAGCACTGCTGTGTCTGATCCACTCAGACCAGCGCAACACACACTAACACACCGCCACCACGTCAGTGTTACTGCAGTGCTGAGAATGATTCACCACCCAAATAGTACCTGCTCTGTGAGGGTCCATGGGGGTCCTGACCACTGAAGAACAGGGTAAAAGGGGGCTAACAAAGTATCAGAGAAACAGATGGACTACAGTCTGTAACTGTAGAACTACAAAGTGCACCTATATAGTAAGTGGAGCTGATAAAATGGACAGTGAGCGTAGAAACAAGGAGGTGGTCATATATATTTATATATATATTTGTACTGTGTAAACCTGTCAATTTATCTGGTAATGGACATATAACCAGAAGTGAAAATGCTGTGTTGTAATTTTTATTCAATAACACTGATGAAATATATTTCAGTGGAAATGTGTAAGATTTACAAAAAACAGAAGTCAAACAGATTTTCACCTTTATTGTTGAGCAACCAAGTCAGAATTTAAACACAATAAAACACTTTTAGAAATGCTGTTTTTTGTAGTGTCAGTGATACGGATTGTTTGATATGAATTTAATATGATTGTTTATGAGTGCAGGTAAGTCTCAGCACTGTGCCAAAAATGCATAAGCTAAGAATCCAACAGTTTAAGAACAACTGCTCAAAAATGTGACTGCAAGGATCTTTTAGGATAAAACGTCAAATATCATGTTTTTGTACTGTTTTGAATTTAATACAAATTCACTAATCCCTGCTTTCTGTTTTGAACTGAAAGTGAATTATGCCACTCCAAACTCAGCTTCACTAACATGTCTATGAACCCATCAAACAGCATCTAATCCAGACACACACAAAAACATGCAAACGTGCATAAAATGCTCAGCTCTACTTTGAGAAGATGCCTAAACTAAAACGTTTGCCATTAATCTACATCAATGTGCTTATATTTTACTTACTTACCTACCTGTCTGGTCAGAGTTAGGGTCAGGAGGCTTATGTTGCCTTCAAGTCCTCCTCAGAAGTTCCTACTTACGGCTTCAAGATGGACGCACTGTGGATTGTGCTTCTTTGTTTACTTTTGTTTTTTTAGTCGTCAAAGAGAGTAACTTCATTCTGCAACAGAATAAAGAGCTGAGGATGAGCATTAGATGAGTGATGCTTTAATTCAGTTAGAGTCAAATGCTTATATGTGTTTTTTCACATGTGGGTGAGAATAAGACAATTAACCTCTTATTCTCCAGGGTATATTTTGGTTTGTCCATCTGAATTTCCATGACCAAATCATAAGGCAAATTATTCAGTAACTGCATGAAATAAATGTACATTTTTATTTTATTTATGTATTTTTTTGTAAAACCTCCCTTCAAATTAACAGAACGTGTGTTTTATGATCACACATATTGCTATATGCTTACAATTTACTGCTGAAAGCCAAAAATCTCAGACGCTCTTTGTATTTTTTTATAAAAATAATGTTTACAGAGCAGATCACTGAAGAGACGCCATCTGTTTATAGTTTATAGCCCAGATTTGTGGAAAAATGGGTCGACTTTCAGTAAAGAAAAAACTGAGTTCAGCTTCTTTTATTATAAGGGTTTAAAATTACATCACCATCTATTTGACTGGAAAGAAGACAGTTACAGCTCTCATACGACCCCCACATTTAGAATGTAGCTTATGAAATATGAAAGTTATGAAGAATATGACGAAGTGCGTTTTGGAACCACCGGTGGTCCCAAGGAGTTGAAGAGGTTAAGATAATTAAGACAATTAGCTCATGTGTGGAGGCTGAATTACTAAAATAAACCCAATATTCTGTACAAATATCAGCAGCTACCACTGCTGTTTTGCTGACGTTCCCCACTATGACACTGTAGTGCCGCCGTGCGGTCGTCTCACACATTGAATGCAGATTTATTTCAGGGCTGGCATCTACAACTCTGTGCCACTCATGTTGCCACCCCTGAGACACACCCACTAAACCATCCCAGAGGTTTGGTGTATTTAAAGCGAATGTGCGGGTGGCATCTTCACTCTCTGATACGAGGCTCATCTGCGCATCATGATGCTCCTGTCTCTGCTGGTCTGCGTTCTGCTGAGAGCACTCAGTGCTCAGGCCAAAGTCGTCACAAGCTTTGATGAGTGTGATTTGTTTTTTTACAGAAGGACCGAGCCGAGCGGTGTGGATCAGAATGCTGAGAAAATCTGTCAGAGATACGAAGATACTTTTCACTACGCTACTCTCTACTCGACTCACCACCGAATCCCCCTGTACAGCGCGTACAAGTTTGCCGAGAGCAACCTACGTGATCGAGGGCAGTTCACGAGGCCATCACAGTGGTTCATTGAGCCACAGGTGAGACATATTACCCTTTCAATACTCTGTCTCTGCGCTTCATTACCAAGTAAAGTAATAAGTTACTTTCAACTGAAGAGTTAATTTTATCATAATTACTAAAACAATAAACTAGTAAGTGCAAACAACTTTTCTTAATCCAGAAAAAACAGTAATTTCACTGTGCGGTAAAACACGGCGTCCTTTTCACAGAAACTCTCAGAAATGTTACCAATTTAGTTTTTTGTTTTTTTGCTGTTGATTTGTCTTAGAAAGATCAGTTAACGTTTAACAGAAGTGTTAAAATGTTTAGCGGTCGGGCTCCCGAGTGGCGCAACCGTCTAAACGTTGGTCCTCTCATCAGGAGATCGCGGGTTTGATCCCTGGTGATGCTACAGCCGTCTGTGTCTGGGAGTCCAAGACAGCACAGTTGTCCTCGCTCTCTGTGGGTGGGTAGGACGGCCCCCCCATCTCCCCTCCATCGCTCAGTGAGATGCTAGTCAGTGCTGACGTAACAGCACTGGCGGTTCTCCTCCGAGCGCGTTCAGCTGTCCAATGACGTTGCGTGAGCGGCAGTTTGAAAAGATGCAGTAGAGCTTCACAGGCCTCGGAGGAAGCCTGTGTTTGCCTTCACCTGGTGGTATCGTGTGATTGGGGGAGACCTAACTAGTGGGTGGAGCTGGAGATGACTAAATTGGGGGAAAAAAATGTTTAGCTATTCAAAGATTTTTAATTTTAGATGTCTGGAATTTTTCAAATTAAACTGTCTGATCAAAACGTTTTTATCACACTAAACTGAGCTTTTGGTCATATGAGTCTACTGATTTACACAAACTCACACAACTTTACACAACTCATTAAAGCATTAAAATCAGTAAAGTCAAAACTGTTTTTAACTAGATTTTTGCTTTTAGTACACACATGCACAAGATTTCCATATAAATAAATCACGTTAACAGCAATATCTCTGAACCAATAACAGGTATAAAATAAATGACAGTTATGTTCAAAGGGAGACATGCTGCACTTTTCAGATATACACAGATGGAGACATTTAACTGCAATTTCTTTGAGCAATATTGAAATTGTGCTTTAAATGTGACTAAATGTGACTGTTGATATATAACCCCATTTCCAAAAAAGCTGTGCAAAATGTAAATAAAAACAAAATGCAATGATGTGAATGAAATGCAATGATGTGAATGAATGAATGAATTCAAAAGAGGTGTATATTTAAAAAAAAAAAACAATACAATTTCTCAGTTTCAACATTTGATTTGTTGTCTTTGTACTATTTTCAAATAAATATAGGGTTTAAATTGCCTGCATTTTGTTTTTTTTTTACATTTTGCACAGTGTCCCAACTTTTTTGGAAATGGGGTTGTAAATATCATCGCTGTCCAATGAAAAACAGGTATCTCCAAAATATTAACTTTACAGGAGAAGGCAAAAACACTCTTACCTTTTAATGTAAGTCAGTATAAAGAGATTTTGTTCCAAGTGATTTTTGGGACATTTCTATTGGTCCATTCATCATGAAATTTTTATACAATGTAAAGGAGAGCTGGTGTGTTGAAATGATGTAGAAAACTAAAAATCAACAAAATGGAGATACATGGTTTTCATTGGACAGCGACCATATATATACGCTTTATATATAATCATTCATGCTGTTTATTGCTTAATAATTCTCACTGAAAACGTGCAACTAACACTTGTAGTGTTATTCTTTTTTTATCCGAATTTGACTACAAAGAAATGCAGGACAGTCTGGAGCTCTGAATATGAAGGATCTGGAGAGGTTCTGTGTGGAGGAACGGGCTCAGATCCCTCGCCATGTGTTCTCTAGTCTCATTAAGCGTTACAGCAGAAGACTCAGAGCTGTTATCTTTGTAAAGGGAGGCTGCACAAAGTATTAAATGAAGGGTGCCAACAATTGTGTAACACAGATTTGAGAAAAATATTTATTTCCTGAAAAAAATGTTTTTTTTCAGTTTTTGCAGTGTATTTTGCTCACATTCACAAAGGGGGCCAATATACACAGATCAGGCGTAACATTCTGACCACCTCCTTGTTTCTACGCTCATTGTCCATTTTATCAGCTCCACTTACTATATAGGTGCACTTTGTAGTTCTACAGTTACAGACTGTAGTCCATCTGTTTCTCTGATACTTTGTTAGCCTCCTTTTACCCTGTTCTTCAGTGGTCAGGACCCCCATGGACCCTCACAGAGCAAGTACTATTTGGGTGGTGGATCATTCTTAGCACTGCAGTAACACTGACGTGGTGGTGGTGTGTTAGTGTGTGTTGCGCTGGTCTGAGTGGATCAGACACAGCAGTGCTGCTGGAGTTTTTAAACACCTCAGTGTCACTGCTGGACTGAGAATAGTCCGCCAACCAAAAATATCCAGCCAACAGCGTCCTGTGGGCAGCGTCCTGTGACCACTGATGAAGTATACTGTATACTGACATACACTTCTGATTACCCCTTTCTTTTGGAAAGCAAAGAGCACAAAGAAAGAGAAAAAACAAAGAGGCAATACTGTGAATAAACTGGAATGTCTGGTGTCTTTTTCCTTTACAGCTGATGGATTCCATTCATCGCAGAACTGTACATTCCAGGCCCAGTGATTCTAACACGAGCGAACACAGCCCATACCTGGAAGAAATGCACCCAGAGTCTGATGTTTCTGAAGAAATATATATCAACCAAGCAGCCAACAGTGACTACAGATATACGAGATATGACCGCGGGCACCTTAACCCCAACAGTTTCCAGTCCAGTGAAGACCGTGTGCCAACATTTACACTGACCAATGTTGCACCCATGGATCCAAGTTTTTACCGCTTCCGCTGGTGGGAGTGGGAGGCTGAGTTAAAGAATCTTTTAACAGAAGAGCTTAAGCATCATCCTGAAGGAACTGCCTATATCGTCACAGGTACCGTCCCCCATCCAAATTACCGAATACCGCAGAGAGAGGAAGCTGATCAAGGAGAAATACATAGATCTGAGAGGGTGACAGTGCCCACTCACATCTGGACAGCTGTCTGTTTTGAGGACTCCACCGATAAAAATAATCCATATTCATTTTCCTTTGGCTACCTCGGTGTGAACAGGCCAGATGGTACCGTAATGGTGAGGCTCTTTCCCGAAATGAATTCTGACCTGACAGAACTATATCATGTTGCCTCAGGTCAGCAGGGATCCGTTAGGGTTTTTGCCGATAACTGTAACCAAGGAAACACAAAGGAACAAGTTAACGAAAAGCTAAAAAATCTAATTCGACTGTCAACAAAGCTCCCGTTGTCTGACGAGGTGCGTGCGTTTTTCCGACTGCCGTACAGGCTGGCCAAACTCAGGTTCACAGAGATTATTAAAGACATTCAGCACAAGAGTGATCTAACATTGGGCTTCGACAGTCTGCACAGCTATTTCCAGCAGACAGAGGTCATTAAGTTTGAGTCTAAAACCGCTTGTCTTCTGACTAAAGTCAATACACCACTGTCCACGGCAATGAGCCCTCGGCACGGTGAGCTCACAGAGACGTCTGAACCAGTTCAGTGTCGGCAGGTTCCAGAGAAATCCACCTCTGCGTCTTTGATTTCTGCAGATGGCACACGTTGTCTGAGTGATGAGCGTTTCTGTAGAACGGACAGCGGATTCCAGCACCGCTGCACCACCCCCTGCCTCTTCCAGGAAGAACTCAAGGGCTACTGGTGTTTCTCAGGGAAAACTCAGATCCAGTGCACGCCCCAGTACTCAGCCATCACAGCTACAGGGGAGAAGTGCAAGGATGATCACCCGTGTGGCAAATACGGCTATGACTACTACTGGTGTTACAAAGAGGCAGGCTCCTGGGGCTACTGCAGCTCCCCTTTCTGGAAAAGCATAGCTCAAAACGGCCAGTACTGCCGTCCCAACCACGCCTGTGGCAAATATGGTAAAAAATACGACTGGTGCTACACTGATTATCAAAACAGCCGGAGCCCATGCTGCATTCACGATGACTGCTTCACGGCTATAAACGGCAACACCTGCAAGCCTGACCACCCGTGTGGCTACCATGGGAAAAGCTACCTGTGGTGCAGAACCACTGACGACAGCTGGGATTATTGTTGCAAGCAATGTGAACAGCGGTAAGCAGGAAAGGACAACCCCACCAAATTTTCAATGTCTATCTCTAAGATTTTACATTTATCTCTAAAATAATCCATACGCCTATCACTGTAATAGTATCCAAATCATTTCACGCTTATGCTATATAAAAACATGTACGACAATGATTTGCAAAGCTGATTTACATATGCTAATCTACGTACACTGTACTTCTATCAATAAACATCTTTGTTTTCTCCTCATACTAATGAAAATAAAACCTGCATGGAGTTCAAGTTTACTGATTAATGTATTTCATTTCAATGCTTTTTTTTTTGCTGAGTCTAATTTAATTGGACACGTTCTTTCCGTTACAGTCTCCTGGGACCAACTCTCCATATCACACATACACAAAACACAGAACAACGTATGTGCAGAAGCCTCAAAACACGATCCTCCAAAAACAACACAGCGTCATTAAGCTGAAGCTCTGCTCTTAAAAAGATGGCTGTTCAAAGGTTCTTTAGTACAGACAATGATACTCAAAGGAAAATTACAAAAATATGAGATACTTGTGTTTTTGGACAGTGACGATATGATTATATATGATATGAAGAACCATTTCATCATGCAAAGAACCACTTCAATGTAAGGTTCTAGGAGTGTTCATGGTTCTATATAGAACCATTGTCTATACTAAAGGATCCTTGAAGAACCAGCTTTTTTAAGAGTGTAGCACCCCTGGTGGTCAGGTCTGATGTAGCCTGCCTCTGCATAGTTACCTACAGTGTTTCAGCCTTTTTACTCCACACACACACACACACACACACACACACACACACAAATACACATACACATGTCTTGCTATACATTTGAGGACGTCCACAGACTTCTATTCATTTTTGTGTCACTGTAGCTAAATAATACTACACCTAAACCTAAACCTAACCCTAACCTTAACCTCAGTACCCAAAAGGCAATTTTTCTGCTCGATTAGTTTTCAAATAAAAAAGTAATTGTGTTGAAAACAACAAATGCTCGAGTGAGGACCAGAAAAATGTCCTCACTTCATATAGTCCTTTCCTAGTGAGGACATGGGGTCCTCACAAGTATAGCAATACAAGAACACACACACGTGTCAATTAATTAATTTATGATTAATACTCGTAATCCCACATGTAGACATTCAGCCTCCCCTTCAAGTTTGTAGTCTTTGGAGACCTCTATTGTCTAAAAAACTCATCGTAATGAAACACTGACAAGCTTTGTCTTTTATCCAACCTGTAAACATAAATAACAAGGTGTATATTATTATTATTATATTATTATTATTATTATTATTATTACTATTATTATTATAGTTTGAGATATTTCTATGAATGTGGAAGGCCTGTCATGAACACCGTGAAAACGTGGTGGTCCTGGAATTAAACACTTTTCAGAATTCTGTAAGACAAATATAGTAAATATTAATAATATTCACAAAATATAGATATTAAATAGTAGTTTAATTATCTTTATGACAACGTTGCTCAAGATTTAGATTAGCTACTTCAAAAGACTCTGAGTCTCTCAGTTACACATAACAGCAGCCTGGACAGTTCAGACTGTTATATAAAACAGAAATCAATACTGGTTTAAAAACACAGCAATATTTACTGAGTCATTATATATAATATACAAGCTATTTTTATAGACATTAATGATAAAGTAGATCGGGTCAGTACAGATTAATGGATGGGGGGCTAAGCCTTTACTAAGCCTTTACTAGGGGGGTCTTTTATGTCCCCAGAATGTCTGTTCATTTGTTCAACAGGCAAACATTTTACTGTTTGGTGACGGTGAGAAGACAGAAGATCTGATTCTTCACAGTTTGTATTGGAAGCGGATCTAATATGATAATTAAATACTATCAATTCACTTATAATAGAAACAATCAAGCAATATTATCTCTTCTCTTATAAAACTGCAGATCCTGAACATGTTATTCACACAGGCTGCAGATTAGTACCTGATCAGATCTGCTCCTTCAGTCTCCTTCAGCTTCTCCCTCTCCTCACCTGTTTATTATCACATTATTTTTTATTAAAATGAGATTTATGAGACGTCGAGACTTAATGAGAGCAATCTGTTCAGTTTTTTAGTTTAACTGGTTAAACTCTCCTCACCTGCCTGGCCTTCAGCAGCTTCAGCAGAGCTTCACATCACAGAGAGACGTTCTGCATGTCCGTCTGCAGGTTGAGGAACTGAGGGACAGAAAAGTGCTACCATCAACACTGTGAGGCCTTTTCACTGATATTATCTTCACTCTTTAAAAAGACGACTCCTCAAAGGTTCTCTAGTAAAGAAAATGGTTCTATATAGAACCATGAACACTCAAAGAACCCTTTGCAACATTAAGGAATCTTCAGATTGATGGAGAATGTGCTGTACATGGTTCTATATAGAACATTTGGAACTGAGGGACATAAAACCCTTATGATCAACACTGTGAGGCCTTTTCACTGACATTATCCACACTCTTTAGAAAACGGTTCTATATGGAACCATGAACACTCAAAGAACCCTTTCCATGATGAAAGAGTTCTAAATAGAACCGTTTTTGAAAAGGGTTCTATATGCCAGCAAAAAGGGTTCTTCTACTGTTATCATGTCCAGTGTGTAATAATAGAAGAGCCCTTTTGGGTGCTATATAGAACCATCTACAGCACAATCATGCAAATGGTTCTTTGACTGTTCATGATATTATATAGAACCATTTTTGAAAAGGGTTCTATACAGCACCAAAATGGCTTGTCTGTTGTAACAAACCTGACACTGTAACAATAGAAGAACACTTTTGGGAGCTACATAGAACCCTTTCTTCTTTATAGAACCATCTACAGCGCATTCCCCATCAATCAATCTTTGTAACATCAAGCATTCTTCAGATGGATGGAGAATGTTCTGTATATGGTTCTATATAGAACATTTGGAACTGAGGGACATAAAACTCATGATCAACACTGTGAGGCCTTTTCACTGACATTATCCACACTCTTTAGAAAAGAAAACGGTTCTATATGGAACCATGAATACTGAAAGAACCCTTTGCATGATTAAGGTGGATGGAGAATGTGCTGTGGATGGATCTACATAGCACCAAAAAGGGTTCTTCTATTATTACAAGCTTGACATCGTAACAACAGAAGAACCGTTTTCAAATTGGTTCTATATAAACCATCTACAGCACATTCTCCATCAATCTGAAGAACCATTTCACCATGCAAAGAACCCTCCAATCATGCAAAGGGTTCTTTGAGTGTTCATGGTTCTATACAGAGCCATTTTCCTTACTAAAGAACCCTTGAAGAGCCATCGTTTTTAAGAGTGCACTGTAAGCTACTGTGAACAGTCTGTGGCTACTACTGATCTGACTGTTTCAAATACTGAGAGAAATATGAAAACTACGGAGCCCCGCTGGTGACATCCTGTATAAATAAAAACAATGCGTGGCCACGACTTAGTAAGGCGTGGGAATGAGATGATTAAGTCGTGGCCACGACTTAGTAAAGTGTAGGAACGAGATCCTAATGCGTGGCCACGACTTAGTAAGCCGTGATCTCGTTCCCACGCATTACTAAGTCGTGGCCACGACTTAATCATCTCATTCCCACGCCTTACTAAGTCATGGCCACGCATTAGGATCTTGTTCCCAGGCGTTAATATTATACAGGATGTCACCAGCGGGGCTCCGTAGAAAACAAACAATATAGAGAAAATAAAGAGCTGTTATTTCTCTCTGTCTGTGAAGGTTCTTTAATATTCACACACATTAAAACACGTCGCTGTTAAATTAGCCTTTCCTTTCATTTCCTCACAAAACTTCAATCTGAAGTTAGCCAGCTAGCTAACATTAGCTAAGGAGCAACTGCTAACAGGTAAAAGCTTACCAGCCGGCTATTTTCACCATGATTCGCCACAAATCTGAGCAGTGAGTCGGTGTTTCACACTGTAACTGCTCACTGTTTCACTCTGTATATGATGTTTATTAAATTAACCGTGATTTTTACTTCAGTGAGATTTTTAGCCAAAATCCTGTCAGAACTTCAACGGTCGACAACTGACGTCAGCTTCCAGAGAGAGAACCGCCAGAGCCCCGCCCCCAGGGCGCATATAATTGGCTTATGTTTGGCTTGGAACTTACGTGATCTGATATGATTGGCTTACAATTTACGTGGCCTGAAATAATTGGCTGAGCCGGGTGTCACAGCTGTGCAGCAGCCGCAGCGTTTCTTTCCACAGTTGCCAAGTCAGCGACTTTGGGCTCATATTTCTGTAAAGAAACCTCTCCGCTATATTTAGACATACCTGGATGCCGTGTTGGGTCCAGTCAGGCACGTCAACGGCGCCGCCATTTTAGGGCGGTCAACATCGCTGCTGGACTGCATTCAGTACCATTACAGAGCGGCAGTTTAATAAAGATACTGTCCAAAATTACAAAGTTAGGTTCTTATTTGCCAGCTTCTTGTTCGAATTTTCCCGTTCCCCCTTAAATGGTGCATCAGCCAGCTTCTTGTTCGCATTTTCCCGTTCCACCTTAAATGGTGCAGCTTCAGGCACCAGAAAGTGACTGCTGCACCATTTAAGGTGGAACGGGGAAACTCGAACAAGAAGCTGGCGAATAGGAAGCCAAATTCAGCTTCGTCCTTCTGTGTATAAAGATTAGAAGTGATTCACACATTGATGGATTTGCTGATTGTGTTTTAACAGAGCTCGCGCTAAACTCAGGTCAGGTCCAGACTGAATACTCTCCTGCTGGTCCGGACGGCTAATCATCACGATCAGTTATTAAAGTAATAAAGCTACCGAGAGCAGATCCGTGCAGCCTGGATTAATCTGTGTCTGAGGATTATAACAGATTTGGTGAAAATCGTTTGAGTAGTAAGGAAGTTGTGGCTGATTTAATCCTGAGACTCTTCGTCTCTCAATACAAGTGAATCTGTTCACAAGCGGATCTTGACCTCTCCAACATGGCGGACGCGCCGGCGTATCGCCTCAGAACAGACAACGCGGCATCTAGGAATGTATATCTATGCCCTCTGCTATATTTATACATACATGTGTGATATATGTATCTCCGTTTTGTCGTTTTTCAGTTTCTGACATAATTTGAAAATGTCTGTTGCCCTTTACATTGTGTATAAATATCATGATGAATGGACCAAAATTACTTAGAAAAAAGTCTGGTTCCATTGACTTACATGTTTTCCTTCTACTGTAAAGTTATTATTTTTGAGATATGAGGTTCTGTGTATATATATATATATATATATATATATATA